>NC_091516.1:9672543-9823441 GCF_947461875.1 Haliaeetus albicilla
TCCAGCTTGCCAACATTTTGGATTAGGCTAACAAGGAATTGAGAGATTAATTATGGAGTTGTGGGGGAATGCCTTTTGCAGTTAGTAGCTTTTGTGTTACACTAGGAAACAGATCCTTCCATGTGCACGTGTGGTTCATAATGTCTAACTATTAAAATCATTAGAGAATACATTAGAAGACTTGGTTGAGTCTGCCCTCATGAAGCAAAATGGCGCTTTATGGTCATCAAGTTTAGGGTCAGCCATAGGACTCCCCTGGAAATCTTTTCTTAGCTGCTACATTACTGTTTTAGCAGCTCGTTAGCACCGCGCAGCTCCTGAGGAGGAGGGGGTGTGTGGAATAATCATTTGCATTCCTCACAGTACACGCAAAGTAATCTCTATTTGTCCCACTCCATCTCTTTCCTTGGCTAATGAGATAAGAATAGAGAATTAATCTTTCTCAAATCCACTGTACACTAGTAAAGATAAGAAATTAAGCTTTTCCCTTTTTTGGTGTTTACTGCTTCATCCTGGTGAACGTAGAAAAGCAGAACAGATTTTCTCCTCTTCCTTTTAATCTCTAAATTAGTATGTTTTCCCATGCAGAATTTTTCCTCCCTTTCTGATAGGCTGAGGAAGATGCGTAGCAGACATGGGGACCATTTTATTTAAGTACCCCTAAAAATTTATCATAATATATGTTTTACTAAGATGATGATAAAGCTTTGTTTACAGTAGCTATCTATGTAATTGAAATCCAGATTCTGAGTTTTTGCATAAAACCTAAGGATAATAAAAAGTTGAATAGACAGCTGAGTGTATTAGAAATGATAGATAGAACAAGAAAAAACTAATATGACTTTTTTCAGAACAGATGTGGTCTGTTTTTTCCTTTGCAAAGCTTTTATTTTTTGACTGACAAATTATGCAAACTTTGAAATAAAAGGTTTGAGATTATTCATGTACAAGCTGCCCTAAATGTTTGCTACCTTTTGTTTTCATTATAGGCAAGGTGAATTTTATTTACAGACAGCATGAAAGATCCTATCTGTAATAAAAAATAATGTTAATATGTGTTAATTGTATCTTTGAAATGGGGTTCTGGAGGGGTTTAGATCCTAACAAGTTTTTAGAAGTCATAATATTCTAATCCTGGGCTTGTCTTTTGATAATTTTTGCTGCATACCAAATTAGGTTTTGTCCTGATAACTTAGGGAAGCTGAATAGTTATAAAACCAGTTATAACTTGATGCTGTTGTTTGTTCCATTACTGATTTGGATTATATGCAGTTCAAGGGCAGAACTGCTTAAATGGTGCCTTCCTCCTGAATTAAGATTTTTGTATGGACAGCATGTGTCTTGTATTCTAAAAATAGTTGCATTGTTTAATGATTCCGTACTTGGTAAACATTTCAGTGAGTCTTTGGTAGGAAGAAACTTCATGTCCCATTTAAAGGGAAAAAGAAAGGGGAGAAAAGGGAAGGTATTATCTTTACTGAAAGCTGCAGGCAACAGTTACTGCATTTTGAAAGGTCTTCTACATTGTTTAGCTTTGCTTTCCTCAAAAAAAGAAAAATTACCATGAAATTTCTATTTTCCACTGGAGAAAGAAGTAAAATATCATTCCGTATTTGTGCCATAAAGTAAAAATATCCTGTCCAAGTAAAGAAATTAGTGATTTTTCTTTGGGCTTTGGAGCTAACTATCAAGAACAGTATTTTGGGTGTTCAACTACTATGCTCAATTTTTTCTGGAAATATCACAGATCCTTGGAAACAGAAGTTACTGAAATGCCCCCCCCCCCTCCTCCCCAATATGCTCCTCCTATCAATCTGCAAGCTTGGAAAAAACATAAAGTTAATGACCACAATACCTACAGTATTTATTTACATGTTGGTTAATTAAAGTAACCTCCCTGAATAGATTGACCATAATGAGCCCTGCAGCTGATGGAAAGGCTGTGCCTTCATTGGGTCAAACACCTTTCTCTTCCTTCCCACTATAAAATTTCTGTGACAGTTAGGGATTCTTCGTGCAGCTTGGAAAGAAGAAATATAGCTATCAGGTAATGGGTAGCAACCGGTATTAATAATTAAATAGTGCATACATACAGGCCATAATTTACTTCTCCAAGGTGTGAAGTGTTTGCATTTGTTCTCTGTTGAATGCCCCTTGGCCTCTGTTGACATGAAGCTGAGGACAGCTGTTTCCTTTCTCATGTTGGAAAATATTAGCCACATTAATGGCATTTTCCTAGAGATGTGTTTCAAAAAAAGCAGGAGGCAAAAGAGCTTTGATGGGAGGTGTGCTAGGTAGGAACCTCTGACTCCAGTGAAGAAACCTGCTCTGTCTCTAAGGGCTCGTTCTGCAGGCTGCTAAGCAGGCAGTGCTCACTTTCTCAGTGGTGCTGTGTGGTCAGTAGGCTGTTTGCTTGCTGTCTGCAGAACCCCACAGAGGTTCAGTCTCACAACAATTAATACTTTGCTGTTCTGAATGAGATGGGGAAGCTTTCTGGCAAGGGAGAAAGTCTCTTAAAATGTGTACTTGACAATGATAATAAGAATAAGCCAGACTGAATGAAAATGTCAGTTTTCATTTTGTGGAATTCAGGACTGTCAAGTTTCATTATACAAAGTACAGCTCAGATCCCAGTATTTGACAGTAGCTGAATAAAAAAGGGAACAAAAATAAGCCTTTGGAAACAAAATGATCATGAGTTGAATCAATCTTGTAAAAACAATTTAAAAAGAAATATTTTATATGCTTAGTATTCTAACTTGATATGCATTTTTTCCAAAGCATCCATTGCTTTATAAAGTCTGTTTGTCATATACATAACATTTTTTTTGAATGTCTGACAAGAAGTTTTTCAAATGCAGTAACTAATGTACAAGGAGCTACAGTTTATCCAGTTTCTCAATTTTCATCCCAAATAAGAAAAGGAAATGAAAGAATCCTAAGAATAGATTTGTCTATGTTAAAACATAAAGGATCAAAATAACAATGCATGAACTTAGTATTCAGTACCTTTAAACAAATATAGAACATGTCTGCTTCTGCTTACTAGACGGCAGCAGAATCTTTTGTGGAAAATTAAACCTGTAATTCCAAACGGGGTAATAAAGTGCTTCAGTCAATGGCAGTCCCAGGAAGAGAGTTGTAGTTTACCATCATCAGTTAGGCCATTTCTGTTTCTTTGCTCTTTGTAGCTGGAACTTTTGCAGTCTTCCCAAGTTGAACATCTTTTCACTTGCAGTATGTCTTCATCCTTTTGTAGTTCACAGATTAGGAGTCCATGCACCGAAGTCCCACAACAGCACATCTCTGGCATTAGCCCTACAGTAGCAGGAAATTCGGCAGAAACAGCAGTGACAGCTGCTTTCCATTAACTAGGAGCTGGTGGCACCTACATTATCAGTCATGAGGAGATCATGTTTCTATGCCCTTGCCCTACAGGCACATCAATTCTCAAGGCAAGGGCAAGTGTCTAAACGTGTTTAGTGTCATTTTGGGTGTTGTGAGGGTATCCAGTCTAGCCTTCAGCTCATGGTGGGGAAAGGTGCTTGTCTCTTTTAAGTCCAAAGTGATACCTACCAGCCCTTTGCAGTTGTCTTAAGTAGCTTAGTGTTTCAAGTGGCAGGAGGTGCCTGTGTTAAAGCAGAGAAATCCTACCCCACCTTTCCCTCTCTAGTCAGGGAAGTGGCTTTTGTGCAGAACTGGGTGCAGATATTTTGCACCCGTTATGGGGAGTGATTCAGCTGGCTAGGAGGGTGAAGAAATACTCGTAAGGCTGGACAGAGAGGGGAGTGTGCTATCTTTACAAGATGCCCTTTTCTCAAGGGTTTGTGTGTAGATTTTGCATTGAATAGTGATGGGAGAAAATCTGTAAATGTGTTAAGAATAGAAGCCAGTACTCTGACCTCCCTGCTAGCAGAAGCATGCCCTCTCCACTCAGTTCTTGAGTCCTGTGCTAATGTGTTTTTTCTTTTATTCCATTTGCAATTATTTCCAGGTTTTCAACAGTGGCACATAAGGTTTTATTCTATTTAAGAATAACGTTTCTTGCACATTTTTGAAGTCTTTGTGTAATTAAAAAAAAAAATTGAATTAGCTGCTTGACCGCATGCTCAGCTAAGCAGTAAGCAATGAAAATACTGCTTAGTAAATGTGCTCTACAGTTACTGAGCAAATTTCCTGTTTAGTTCCTTCAGCTAAGTCACTTTCCTGTTCTTTTCCAAAGTTATCCAAGATAAATTTTGTTCTTTTCCAGTGTTATCCAAGATAAATTTTGTGGAATCATCAACATTTCAGTGGAAGGGCTGCATGATGTTATGACTGAAGATCCTGAAACAGGAACATACAAAGAGTAAGTGGAAAATCTAATGAATTTTTGTGGGTCTAACAGTAGTAGTACTGTTTTATATGTAGTGTTTTGATTGGAAAAATCTGTAGGCAGTTAAGACATGCTCGTAAGAGTTCTGTTTTCACAAGAATGACTGTTTTAGTAAGATAGGAAATTTTTGGTCTTAAATAATTGTAATGGGGGGAGGGAGGGTTTAAAATGTCAGTCAATATAATTTTATATTGCTCATTAAGTTATCTACTAACTGATGTCTTAAAATGTTCACATGCTTAGACTTGCTTTTTGCTCACTTGACTATTGTATCTAAAATTACAATCCAACAAGCTTGTATGTTGATAGGGCGGTAGCTCAGAGTTTCCTTGAGTGTGACATCTGGAGTTTAACCAAGATCTTTTCATAAATGCCTCAGCCTCATTGAGTGGACCTAATTTACAATACTTTATGGCCTGAAGAACTTGAAAACCTGTCCCAGAAGGATAATTTTCCCCCTTCAGTTGTTCCACTTAACACACCTGCTGCTACAGGGCATACCTCAAAAGACGGTTTCTAGAGCTGGGACCAAGAGTTCATTTGTGACAGGAAGGTGGTGTCAGGGGTGCTCAGAGTGTGCTGCCACCCAGCATCACACTCATTCATCTCCTGCTGACTCCCAGGCTGCTGGTGATATTCCATCAAAGCTGGAAAAGTAAAAAAACCTCACTGAATAATAAGGATTTTTTATGACAGATCTTAGTGTTGGGTTTTTTTCTGTAATGATTACATATTTTTAGAATGATGGAGAGTTGTAAGACATTAAAAACAGGTGCTCTGCAAGATGTCCTTACAAGATACTATATTCTAATAACAGTGTTTAGTGAATGCTAAGAACCAAACATTTTCTAACTTTCAGAGAATTACCTGGAGATGGAACAGACTGTATCTGAACTAATTAATTAATTGCTTAAGGGGATGTTTGCTGGCACTGAAGCGAGCTGGCACACAAAAGCCTGCATGCAATCTATTAAGTTTTTTTCCACTTAAACCAGGTGGTATGCACACAAGTGTGCCCTGAGAATGGTCCACACTCATTCTGAGCCTCAACTATACCCAAGAATTCCTTGCAAAAGTACTTCCCCCCCCGCCCCACCCAACTCTCTGTTTAGAAGATGTAACTCCAAAGTCTGGGATTGTGCTTTGACTCTATGTTCTATTTACTATCAGAGACAATGTTGCAGAGTCCCTTTATTTCTAAACATGCTGCTTTGTCAGCACTTGTTGAAAGGAGTTCTGACAGAGAAATAAATAAAACTTTGTCCTAGTTAATTTCATATTTTAACCTTGAAAGCTTGTAGAACTTGTCACTGTACTTTTCCAAACTCTGGACATTATTTTTGCTTTATAAAATACAGGCACACTGAACCAAGGACATATTTCTATTGACAGATACTGGATGAGTTGTTTGACAGATTCTGACATTTGTGTTACACATTTGGACATCATCTGAAAGTAAATAAAGTGAGAGCACTCATCTGGAGGGTGTATGTGCTATTCTGGCTCTCCAGGTTGAAGAAGAATGATTTAAGCCTGAACTACTTCAGAAAAAAAATTGTATACTCTGCTGATTATCATAATATCTAATTACTGTAGTGCAGAGACTATAACAACATGCATGTTTAGCATAAGAGAATCAAGGCTGAAGCAATATAGAACTGCAGCCACTAAAGTATGAAGAGCAGGTAGACATGCACGGGGAAGACTACAAATTAAATGATAGTGTTGGCTGAAGCATAAATTGACCGTGAATACATTTAAACTGGAAATTTGAAGAAACTGTTGTAGTTAGATTAGTGAGTTTTTGGAAGAGGCTTTCCAAATACAAATGCAAAGATAAAGGTCTTACCAGTTTTTAGATGGAATTTTGATCAGGTTATGAAAATGATTATGCAGTGCCCTGGTTTACAATACAAAGGAATTACACTCAGCCAGGTTTCCTAGCATCTATGTTTTGCATTGTAGTGATAACTACAAGAAAGCTTTACAGACCTCAGATTTTCTGGAAAGGGGAGTATTCCATTGCTCTAGTCTAGTCTCAACAATATTTACATTTTTCCCAGTTTTACCATCTTCTCTTTTTTTTTATTGCCTCCTCTCTTAGTTTTTTTAATTACTCTTTGTGGTTCCGAAAATTTATCAAGGTCTGAAAAAGTTAATTCAATCTTGTATGTTTTTGCAATTGATATATTTTTGCCTCCTTTTTTTTAAATAAACTGAGTTGTGAGAAATCATGCCATTTGTAAGGAGAGGAGACATGAGATTTCCTGTACTATTTTGAAGTAACTAATCCCTTCGTTGGAAATCGCTTCTGTGTTAGCATTTGGCCCTTCCGTCATGCTGTTTAGCAGGTGTTTCATACAGCTCTAAATACACGTTAATAGAAAACTGAATATATAAACAGAGTAAGTCTGAACATTGTCCCATAAAATCAGAACTTTTTTTCATTTTAGTAACTTCAAGTTATTCAACCTAGCTGCAGGAACATTTGAGCTGCTAGTGGAATGCAGCAATTAAAAATGCACAGTAGTACAGGGCTGAAAATGAGCAATAATGTTCATCTGTCTTGGTGCTTTGTAATATCTGGATTATGTGTCCTTCCTGCCATAAAACATACCTAATACATGGTGGCAAGTTGTTGTCACCTGAGTGATTTTTAAATCCTTTTGGTTTTTAAAGCAGATTTTCTAGGAAAAATTTGGTAAAGTTGTAGAATATTTGTGTATTCTTTCAACTCGGAGAATGTAAAGTGAATCGAAAGCATGTTTGCTATAGGATAACGTTCATTAATGTCTTTACAAAGTCCATTCAGACTGTTTCAAGACACAGAAAAATGTCTGGCATTTAATTGTTTTTTTCATATTTTCTGGTTTATACTTACTACAAAAATAATAGTTAAAATATGGCTGTGTGTATTAGTACCTACCAGTTGAGGGTGGAGCAAAACAAAATATAAGAAGTTTAAAAGCTTTGCTTTGCCTGCCTAGAAAAAAACTCTTTATAAAAATGACTGCAGAAGCTGACTCATTTCTGTCCACCTAAAACATTATTGTTCAGTGTCTTGGAGATTTTAGTCTCTATAACGAAGAGCATTGACCATATTAGTTTTCAGGTCCTCTTGTTATAGTTCTCATGAATTCAGTGAGAAATCTTTGCTAGTTTTGCATATATGCCACTTTGATTTTCATGTTGATAGGATAGAGTGCTTATATTGCATTTCCTTGGAAAGATTGGGAAATTCTAGTTAAGAACAGTAGGTTTTTCCATATTAGTTTTTTAAACCCACATAGTCTGTTTTCCATATGCAGAAATGCATTTTTAAGCCACAACTTGAGCTAAAATATGCATGTTAATAATGTGTGTTAAAACTGTTCTTACTGCCATTCTTAGCTGCATGTTGATGTCTCATTTTGAAGAGCCCAAAGTTACAGAAGATGAGGAACCTCCCACAGAGCAAGACAAAAGGAAAAAAATGGTAAGTTTTAGATCAGTTCTTCAATTATAGAACTGATTATGTGATTCACTTAAGTCAGACTAAATTCTTTACCTTTGGATTTGGTTCCTCTATTGTTCTTGGAAAATTCATCTCTTGAATCAAAAAAGGAAAATGCTTTGATGACAAACTTTGCAGCCACAACACTTATGCTTCTGCTTTCCTTTTGCGTCTTGGAAAATGTTGCCAAAATAAACATCATCTGTTCACAAATCTGGACGCTATAATACTCAGACACTGTAAAAAGGGTTTATTTAAAAACACAGGGAGCTAAAACTTACATGGCAGGCCAAATTTCTCATATTTAAAACAATCTTTACTATATTGGATTATGTGTCTCACCTGAACAGCTATTGATCCATATGCTTGCATAGAACCTTTTTCAAATGTAAAGAACTCTTATTAAAGAGTATTGATTTAGATGAAGATATCTGGATTAGGTACCATGTAACGGTGCTATTTTTGTCCAACCTAATCTGTCAATGTTTCATAATTTAATTTATTTTTGTAAGAGTTCAGGGAAACTGGTTCCTCACTCAGAAAACTACAGTGTACAAATGCTGTGGAAATAGTCTGAACTGCTTGGCATTGAGTAACTGCAAAATGTGGAATTGGGTAATTGAGTAGATGTGTGTAGCCCTGTGACACATTTGCTTTAAATGATGACATCTATCCAAAAGAATACTTGCAGACAGTCCTTTGGTACTTTATTTCTTCTTGTAAGAGTGGAAAAGAATTTGGGTGGCTTTTGATAGTTTGTTCTGATTTGGGGGGTGTTAAGCCACCGCATGCTTTTGGTTTGTTAGTAGGCTTTTCTTATAGATACTAATCAATATATGGCTCCTTTTTAAAAACAAGAAAATTACTCAAAAATGTTTGCATATTCTTTTTCTATTAGTAAGGCCTTAATAGAAATTCCTAGTGTCTTGCAATTTCAGATTTAAACAAAACTTGGAAATATTATTTTCTATGGTCCTTAAAAATGTATTAGAGAGTTCTATAATTCAGTTACACTTAAAAGCATCTCTAGACTCTGTTAAATTTGGTTAAATTATCTTCCAGCTTGTGGGCTTAAATTAAATTCCAGGTGTTTGTTGCAGGATGATAATATTTATAAGCAGTTTTAGATAATCTCTTGACATATATAGATAGATACCTATATATCTTTATCAACAGGGATCAATGTATCTCTCTCCCTATTGATAGATATATATGTTTGGTTTGTTAATCAGATTTAAAAACCATAAAGTGAATTTAAATCTACAGTCCTTTCATTTTCTTAGTTTTCTTTGAATATACTCAAATTTTATTTCTCGCTGGCTGGCTAAAGTTTTAGTAACTTTCTTGCAGAAATTCTCTTAATTTTTCAGTTACAGGTTGACTTTAATAGTTTGGATATGTATTTAGGAGCTTAGACTTGTTAATTTGCTGTGGACTACCTTCAATGCAGATATATCAGGCAAAATAAAAAGTAGGGCACATTGTTTTATGACCTTTATCATTCTTCCCTCCTAAATAGTACAATGCTGTACAAACCAGTACAGTGTTGATGAACAGTCATTATGAGGGAGCTGTTCTGGGGTCACGTGCAATATGGAGTCAATGGCCATTTGAATAAAGAGAAATGGCTGTGCTTTGCTAAGGAGGAGCCAGAACTGATAAGGACATGACAGGGCAGGTTTTGATTTACATGGAAAATGTATTTTCCCCTGCATGTCACTTTCCTTTTTTCTCTAAGGAATTGCTTGTGATTTGTTCCTCAACTGGTTTTTAGCATTCAGCTTAAACACCTTTGCAGCCTCTGTTTCCTTGGAAGGCTTGCACAGAATAAATTGTCATACATGAACATTGAAGTTTTGTTTTCATTTTGGATCTCATAATCTAAACATAACTATTTCCACGGTTACTGTGTTTTCTAGATTCCTAAGCATTATGAAAATCCTTTGGTTTTCTCCTTTCAATCCTCTTTTGTAAGAATAGCTGTCTTTCACTCTTCTCATTCCCATATTTAGCCGATTATACCTGAAATATTTCAGACTTGAGCCTTCTATACCGTCATTTTTTCAGCTAATTTTAGTATTCTCTGTATTTTTATTCCTTTCTATGCAATTTCTCACAGCTGTTAAAGTGAGCAAAGTAGTTATAAATGTCTATAAATTCATTCTGAATCCCATCTGAAATTGCTAAGTATAAATTTTTGTGGATGGTGCAGAAATTGAGACTTGCCACTTCTCATGGCTGTTTATTTCAAAATGATACAGGTCATTTGGATAGGTCACTAGTAGTAGAAGTGTCAAATAATAATCAGGATTTTTAATGGTGGCTTTGAAAGCACAGCAAGCATTTGATTTGAAAAACTGGATTAAAAACAAAACATCACCTGAGCCCACTCCTACCCACCTGTACTGGCAGTTTCTTCCTCTCTGTAGGAGCATCAGTGCACACACTCAATTCATGTGACATTTAGAACAACTGCAGTAGCAGATACCTCTGGTGAAATAAAAGTGGGAACAAATATTTGAAGTGAGAAGAGGAAAATCAAGAATAACTTAAGAGGAATCTGCAATTGATTTAAGAAAGTTTCTAGTCTCCTGTCCCACTTCATTCCTCCAAGAGGTTTCTACCCTCTTATATATTTAACTGCTGAATCAGCAGCTTGTATCAGGGCTTAGAGTTTAAACCTCATAAAACAATAATGAAAAGATAAATGGGATTCTCTCTTTGAAAATAATAATGCTTTGCAACTTTTAAGGCCATTAATATAAGAAAAAAGATAAACTGTCATGGTCCATGCTAAGTATCACTTCCCGATGTTTGCGGAGGGTCTAGATATTTTTCTTTGATCTATCCCTTTATCCTGTCATTGGTACCTCCCTTTATTATTATGCATAGCTCATGATTACTAAAGAGAGTTTTAGCTAGAACAGTGCTTTATAAGTTTATGATAATTTTATGTAATCGACATTTCCAGATACTGCTGTATTTTAGTCTCATACCAAATATATTGAGGAAAATGTAAACAGGTGGAGAGTGATTCATGACCTTGCATTGCACATAGTGTCACCTTAGGTGACTTATATATGCCCTTAATATATGTTTTTAAGAACTCCAGTATCATTGTTCAAAAAGGGAGTTAAGCGTTTTCAAGTCATATTTGAAACTGTGGAGAGGAAAAGTGAAGTAAAGTATTTTCCAGTAAAAATTTATCTTATTTAAACCTGAATTATCCATGCTGGTACATCTTTTAGATGATGCTTATATGTAAATATATAAGGCTTGGGAATTGTGGGGTTTTTTTACTGCAGTATGGGCAGAAACTAGATGAATTGTGGCTTTATATCTTCAGGAAAATAAATAAATGAGTTAGTGTAATAAGCTAAATGATCAAGTGTTATGTAATAATGTGGTTTACTAAAAGTAATACTTTCACTTCATTGTTTGGCATATAATTTGTCCCTATACATTTAATCTACAATTTAGCCACAGATATAATGTGAGTCCCACTGAAATCTGTTAAAAAGCTTTGATATTAGGAGCCTTTCATATCGTCTGGCTCCCATTTCATAATCACTATTAAAACTAAAGGATACACTCCCTCCTTTAAATTATTTTTCCAGTCTTTCCCAGAGGCTCACAGTTACAAGATACTAACCATCATGGTAAATATGTATAATTTTTTGTCCCGCATTCTTGCTCCCTCTTCAGTTTAAGACATAAAAGAGAATCTCTCAAGTCCTGGAAAACTTTTCAATAATTTAATTCAGATATCACCAACACAGTTTTTTGAGTTTTATTAGACTTTTATTACCTGTTCTTGCATTATAATGCCATTCCATTGGCTTGTATTATCACTTGTAGTGAGTGATTAGATCACTGTTTTAGTACAGAACAATATATAATTGTTTACTGAAAACAGTGTAATTTTTTTGACTGTTGTCTAAAAATGTTGAGGAAAGATCCGCCTAACAAACATTGGTTCAAACAACTGATAATTCTGCAGAATGCCATTGATGCTGGCAAGTGGAGTTTGGAGGGATGGGAAATGGTTGTTTTGTAAAACCTCTGTACCATTTTTCTGATTCAAACTGCTGTTCACAACCAGTGAGGTGGAAGATTAGCTTTGTGAGTCCAGCCCCAAGATAGGCACATGTGTCCAGTTTCAAGATCAATTTGTAAAGTAACTATATTCAAAAGCTAGTCAAATCAGGTTTTCACTGAGCAGTGTAACACACATTTCAGTAGTGTGTATTTCCTTGCCAAACTTCTGCTTCCTGTCTGTAGCTGTTTTGACTAAGAAGCTGTTTGAATTTTCTCATGTTTGGTTGGGTTTTTTTTAACTGGAAAGTAGGTGTGTTTTGCTCTTATCAGAATCAGGAGCATTTCAATTAAAAAAAAACTCTGGCCACACACTTAGGAACTCAGCATACATACTTACATTCAAAAGTATGGTCCCTGACCCAGTGTTTACAGACTAAATAGCCAGTCTTAATATTGATATGGTTGTGTTCTATGCTGGACTGATGTTGGATGCTCAGCGCTTAGCAAGCTGGAGACTCAATTTTCCAGAGGGTGATTTTTCCTCCAAAAACCAAACAGAATAATCTGAAAACATCTTATCGGTCCTGTCTTAAACCACATACTATTTTAATTTTGTCGTAACGAAAATACAGCGAGTAAAGAACAGTGCTTACTGTTATTCTAAACTTAGGATTTTGCTTGCTTACTCAGCTAAGACTGCAGCTGATTGTCTAATATTGTTGACAAACTAATTATACCAAGCTATTTAATTTGTTTTGTTAGTTCTGAATACAAGTTCCAAAAACGTAGAGTGAAAGGAAAGCAAATTTGTTGTTGTTGCAGGAATCTCTTTAATTTACTCAAAATATTTTTGACATGACTAACTGAATGAAAGCAAATAAGTGTATTAACTGTTTATTTAAGTCTGAAGACTCTTAAGTCTCGTTTGTCTCACAGGCACTGGATGCTGCTTCTAGCAGCAAGCATTAATCATTCTACAAAAGTCCCTACTGGCTTACAGTGCTGCTGCTTTGAACTGTGAGGGATAGCTTTATGCTTGTTGCAATAAACTAAGCAGAGTTTTTGTATAGGGTTTGCATGGCAAGGGTTTGGTAACAGGGGGGCTGCACGGGTGGCTTCTGTGAGAAGCTGCTAGAAGCTTCCCCTGTTGTCTGACAGAGCCAATGCCAGCCGGCTCCAAGAAGGACCAGCTGCTGGCCAAGGCCGAGCCCATCAGCGATGGTGGTAGCGCCTCTGAGATAACATATTTAAGAAAGAGTGAAAACTGCTGTGCAACAGCAGCTGGGAGAGAGGAGTGAGAATATGTGAGAGAAAAGGCCCTGCAGACCCCCAGGTCAGTGAAGAAGGAGGGGGAGGAGATGCTCCAGGCGCTGGAGCAGAGATCCCCCTACAGCCCATGGGGAAGACCATGGTGAGGCAGGCTGTCCCCCTGCAGCCCATGGAGGTCCACAGTGGAGCAGATATCGACCTGCAGCCTGGGGAGGACCTCACACCGGAGCAGGAGAGTGCCTGAAGGAGGCTGTGACCCCATGGGAAGCTCACACTGGAGCAGGTTTCCTGGGAGGACCCGTGGCCCCATGGAGAGATGAACCCACACTGGAGCAGGTTTTCTGGCAGGACTTGTGACCCACAGGGGACCCACGCTGGAGCAGTCTGTGCCTGAGGGACTGCAGCCCATGGAAGGGACCCATGCTGGAGCAGTTTGTGAAGAACTGCAGCCCATGGGAAGGACCCACGTTGGAGAAGTTTGTGAAAGACTGTCTCCTGTGGGAGGGACCCCACGCTGGAGCAGGGGAAGAGTGTGATGAGTCCTCCCCTTGAGGAGGAAGGAGCGGCAGAGACAATGTGTGATGAACTGACCACAACCCCCATTCCCGTCCCCCTGCGCTGCTGGTGGGGATGAGGTAGAGAAAATTGGGAGTGGAGTTGAGCCTGGGAAGAAGGGAGGGGTGGTGGGGAAGGTGGTTTTAAGATTTGGGTTTTATTTCTCATTACCCTACTCTGATTTGATTGGTAATAAATTAAGCTAATTTCCCCAAGCCAAGTCTGTTCTGCCCGTGATAGTAATTGGTGAGTGATCTCTCCCTGTCCTTATCTCAACCCACAAGCTTTTCATTATATTTTCTCTCCCCTGTCCAGCTGGGGAGGGGGAGCGATAGAGGGGCTTTGGTGCGTACCTGGCATCCAGCCAGGGTTGACCCACCACAGTTTCATACAATTTCTCACTTGTCCTGATAGAACATATGTTGGTAAATAGGCAGCAGAAGTGTTTCAGTTACTTTCCTATGTAATGTAAAGACTACATATAAAGTTGACTAGCTTCACTGAAGTTTTATGAAAAAGAAAATGTGGAATCACAATACTTCTAGAATCATAGTAATTACATACCAAAGTTGCAGTGCATATGATAGCCTATTCCTCTAATTCCCAACATTGAGCACATCTGGCAGCTCCATTGGGAATAAAAAAGTATTAACTTTGAATTCTGTAATGTACTAAGTTTTGTCATCTTCTTCACTTTGGTTGTTTTTTGAGATTAATTACTTCTCAGTAATATTGCAGAGATGATTCAGAGGATTATTTGGAAACCCATCATCACCTGCCATGAGGCAGGTGCTAGAGGGTTAGCACCTCTAAGAGATGCAAGAGAGCCTCTCTATTATAAGAGATGACAGAGAGAACTCAGACTTGAAGTTCCAGCAAGCTTTGCATATGAGCAAGGATTCAAACCCTTTATTTTCAAAACAATGCAGCACTTTTGTTCAGAATTTGAAAATCACCATTGGGGTGCTAGAACAACATTACACACACCCTGGTATTCTAGTAGCGTGGTAAAATTGGGAAAAAAATTGGGCTTAACTTGAGGCTTATTAGTGAACATGGACATATGAGAAATGAGAGGTTTATTTACCATGGACTTAAGTCTGGTTTTCTTTATTTCTTTTTCATTTGTTTGGTTTTGGGGGTTTTTTAGGTATCAGGAGAATAAACTTTGTAATATGAAATTGCTGGTTAGATGAATTTGTCTTGGTAGAGTAGAAAGAAAAATTACCTGAAGCTGATGGTTTTAGGCAAATTGTTCTGACTTCCCGTTCTCAGTGCTTTAACAAGAGTTTATTATAGGGTCACATAAATCATATGGTTAACTAAATATGTAGATTAATTGGTTTGTGGGTTAAAAGGTTGTTAAAGAATGGCTTTTTGGCTGTGCTTCCCAAGGTGACTTTGTAGTGGATGCCATTCATCTAGTTGCTGCTGTGTCAGGGTCAGCAGGAGGAGAACACTTGTCTATGGCAATTTTAATACCTGTTTTCTGTGCAGAATTCCCTACAGTAATTTTATACACGACTGTTTAGACCTATGAATTTACTGAAATAAACTAAGGAGAAATGTGTTATACGTCTCAAATTACAGTTGTTGGTTAACAAATGCATATTGTTCAGAAACTGGTAGGTTCTTTGCTTGGCAAGACAGGTTTTTTTTTTTACTCTGTAGATTGTGCTAATGCTGTTACAAAAGGATATCACTAACCTTGGCAGATCTTGATTAGAGTAGCTGTAGTTAGAAATTTTGTTAGAAAAATCTGTTTATATTCTAGAGACCACATTTATTAAGAAGAATTAATACAGAACACTAAACTATTATTGCAATTACTCCCCTTTTCAAAAGAGTGTAATGTTAGGATTAAGTAACGAAAAGATTGTATTTTACCTTTGAAATGTAAAATAGCTGGATAGTAGATGGTGAAGGATCTAAGGCTAAAAAGCCAATATTAGGAATACTGAGGGAATGATTAAGAGATTTACAATATGAAAGGTGGGGTGACCATAATAAGAAAGAAGAGCTTGAAAGCACTGATGGAAAAGGCTAAAAAGCAGCCTACTTAGTTACTGGAGTACTTCATAAGAAATAAGACTAACTTCTCTTTTGTGGCAATTGCAGTGGTTTCGGATGTTTTATTCTGTCTCATATTTATGTGGCTGTTTCAATCTGTATTTCCCCCTCATTTAGGTATAACATCATTTAATAAATAAGTAAATTATCTTAAGGTTTAATGTCTTCCAATCCATCTTAAAATTCAAGTATTTCTTTTTTTGTATCATGCCAAAAGAGTAGTTGTGCAAGTTTAATATGCCTCATTTTTTTGGAAATAGCAGTATAGCAGGGTACTACAAGCTCAGAAGTCTCTATTTCAGTGGGCTTTGAGATCTAGCATTATATTTTGTTTCCTGACCTTCCAGCACAAATAGTAGTGTGGTTTTGATACTAAGATGAACAGATCAGGTCTACGTTAATTGCCCATTTATTTCAACATCCTACTTTTTAGGATGTGGCAAGCGCCAGGTGTCCCCATGTCCCATCCTGTTTAATCCAGCCTGATGGACTGAGGGACAAATGCTGCATAACTGTCCGTGTCCTTAGCCTTCCCACACTTGTCTTGTGATACTGAAATTAAGAATAGGTCCTGTCAATGTAGCCACTTCGTTTACCTCTTTTTGCTTTCATTAAGAAGCAGTTAACGTGTGGAAAATAATCACAAATTCTCTGTCCTTCCCTGCCCAAAAGAAAATTGTATAACCTAGCTGGACTAATGAGGTTGTACAGGTACTACTACTGAAGAAGTATGTATTCTTTATGCATTTGGACTTTATGCATTTATTTTAGCTGTTGTTTGTCATATAATCGAAACTAGTTCAACTTTTCCAGTGTTTTGTTTCCTTACTAATAAAATATAACTGACCGTAGTTCATGCCATCTCTGAAGTGCTTATCATGGTAACATCTGATGTGTCTTTTAAGAGTTTTGGGAAGCTCATTCAGCAGTAATTAACAAACAGCTTTGAAACTGTTTTATCTTCTAGAAGGGTGAAATCTTACAGCAGACTGGGTCCATGATTTGAGACAGTTTCAAATGGTTTTGAACTGATACTTGCTTTTGATGGTAATTAATTTGATCTTTGCTTTACAGGAGTTTTTCCTCTTGTTTCTAAATTAACTACAAAGAAAAGCAGATTTCTTTCTTGAGCTGAGGTTATAAAAGAGATGAGTAAGTCGCAGAGTATTTTTTAGTGCATTATTATATATTTTTCTCTTACATGTTTCCACAGCTTGCACTGAAGGACCCTGTACACACTGTGTCATTGCAGCAGTTCATCTATGAGAAGCTAAAGGCACAGCAGGAATTACTTGGAGAACAAGGTTTTCAGGCACTTATGGAAACCGTGGATACAGAAATAGTTGCACAACTACAAGAATTTTTACAAGGCTTCTAAATAAGCAGAAACAAGATTTTGTATGTCCAATTTCCCTTTCAAAAAAAAAAGGAGAGAACTCTAGCCTTCCATCTTCTACGGAAGAGCCTACTGAAAGCTGAAAATAACTTGTGTTAAAAAAATAAATAAGTTTCTGTTGTGGCTATTAAACTAACTTTGGTAACGCTTTATGTTATTTTTTTAATAATTTACTTATGGTTTTATCATCAGAGTAACACTTCCATGATTCCTAACATGGTATATGCAGTCCTAGATAGTACCACTTTTTTGGTACCATTACTGGCTTTTTGGTTCACAATGCTTTGTCATAAACTGAGAGGTCTGAAGGAACTTAGTAATGTGTATTAATGAGAGGTGTCTATTAATCTAGCAGTATAATTCACCAGCAGTATAATTCAGTATCAGGAGCTGCTTGTCTTGATACTGTTTACCTATAAATTTCTCCCCTTCCTATTACCATTTCTTGACTGTCCATTCAACTGTACGAGCAGAAGGAGTTAGGAAAGCAGCAAGACTGAGCAGAAATATTCCTTCATGGGAGAAAGATAATTCCCGTTTGAATTGTCTCAGAGAAAAAGAAACTTAGATTGTAATGCTTAAATTGTATTTGAAGAGGAGTTAGAGAATATCAATGTATATCTCTATCTGAAGATGTGGGATTTCATTTTTATCACCAATTGCTTTATTTCTATTATGAAAAATTTCTTGCTTTCTTGAGTTCCTTCTATCTCACTTCTAGCTGTCATAACAGAGAAACTCACCAGAGTTAGATCAGTAATTAATTCCAGTTAATTCTTGGCTGTACCTGAGCTACTTAAAATTGCTGCTGTTCAGTATCTTAATTCTTTGCTTTTTTTTCATTGAAGGCATATCATCAGGATACTTCATGTTTGTTACTGAACAGTTTGAGCCCAGATGGTCACAATTGAAATAATTATTTGCAAATGTGAGGCTCACTTTGAGTTTTAATTATTTACTAGTTACCTGGACAGCTGTAGGATTGACAGGGTAAAGCTGCTCCTTTCTATGTGCCTTTGTCCTTCATACCTTGCAGGTGGGAGGGGAGAGAGAAGGCTCTTTTCCATTTTGAGATTTTCCTTCTAAGTTCTGATCTTCCACCTTCAAAGTTGAAGTGAACTTTGTTTGCTTCACTAAGGGATAATCACGCTATTGAGACAGGTTTGTTTTGGTTTTTTTCCAGAGGGTATTAGCTGTTTAAAGACACCTACATGCTTTTGATAATCTTACTAGATGCTTTTAAAAATCTGAGCCTTTTTCTTTACTGACCCTTTGGGGAGTGATTGTTTCTGAAACTTTCCTTCTGTTTGCCTAACTGTTCCCTCCCCCTCCTTTGGCTTCAGTGGCAGAGGCTGCTGTGGCTCTTGCACTTCTGAATGCAAAACCTCCCCTGTACCCAGCTGCCAGCATCTGTCTGCAGAAGTTGTTTGATAACTCATTGTCTCCTGCTTTTTACCTTGGCGTAGGGAGGTTTGTTAGAAGAGTTGTTACAATTTGTCTGTATGTTACCTGTGTGTCATTTTCTCAAATCATCCACCAACACCAATTCTTAGAATTAAGAGGTTTGGCTGGTTATGTTTGGTACTTGCAAGGGAGGGGACTCAATGTGCTAATGTGCTAATGGTCCCTTTCAGCTGTGAACCAGGGATACCAGAACCTGGTGGCATTTGACTGCAGTTGCATTTGTTGCATAATTAATCTGCAGAGAACCTCAGCTTTTGGCTCAGTGTAAAATTAGCACAGGTCTGGTTGGCCTTGCTAGCTTTGACCATGCACAGCATGACTGCATGGCTTGCAGAAAAGCCTCAGGTCGGGAAGCAATACTTTTCTATCACCATTTGGTAAAATCACTTGCATGGTGCTAAATGGTGCTCCCTGATGTTTCAGAGGGAGGGAGATCCCACCTACTGTAGTCCAGCCTTGGCCAAGAGGCTGCTCTCTGCATTTCTGCTGCGTAGCTGAGCCTCCGAGCTCCCTGTGCAGCATCTTGTGGTCAGGTCAAACTTGTCAGCGCAGCTGTGTGCTGCTAAGCCAGACCTGCCTGCCTGCATCATTCTCTGTGATATTCCAGCACCCATTACCTCATGTGGTGGAGTGTGAACTCCAGTTTATTTTAGTGCATGGTAACTGATGTTGGCACAGACTCTGTCAGGAATGATGCACATACTTTTGGCTAATAATGGCATGATAACATTGTGATTAACTTTCTGAGTAATGTCTCTGAATAACTATGTATTCATTTTCATATGCATTAGGCAATGAGCTTGTCACTAGGTGTTTAGCTTTTCATCTCGGAAGATTTTACTCCAAGGCTTGGACTATAAATGAAAACAATTATCATCACAATTATATGACACCCGCTGTCAGTTAGCACACTGCAAAATAAGTGTCTGTGCTTCTGCAGTGGTCTAGTACTGAGAAAGTGGAGAAAGTTCAGCTTAAAACAGCAGAAAAACTTAATATAATATCCTTATATATTGAATCCTTATATATAGGATTAAATTTTCATTGGAAGGTTGAGGAGGATTAGGACTGCAGCAAGCTTTAGCCCTTTTTGTGGTTGTTGTTGAAATTTCTGACTTCAGCCCCTGGGGGAAGAAGGGAAACTGAATATAACAAATTGCCTGGCACCAAAGCAGTAAAATACAGTTTCTGATATTCTCATGAGGAAGGATCTTGGATCCTGTTGCCCTTTGAGCTTTGTTTTTCAATGCAAAAAGTAGCTTAAATCAGGATTTTTTTTTTTCTACAGCACAACTAAACTCCTGAGGCTTACAAATTTTATCAGTTTACCTTTCAGAGGAGGCAAGGACCATGAGTTGAACTCAAACTTTTTACATCTCTGATAAGAGTTAAATGTCTTTGAAGGTATGTGCTGAAAGAAACTGGGAGGACTAATTCTGCTGCTTCCATCTTCAAAAGATTAACCTCAGCGTATCAATGAAATGACCATTTTTAGGCCTTTGGTCTAACTGGAGTGTTAATAACCCATCTAATCGCGTTGCATTTTGTTGAATTTTTTTCAGCTTCTAAAGGTAACTTTATCCACGCTACAACTTAATCCTGTTGGATAGTCCAGGTGTTTGTCTCATACAAAACAATTAATGGACTAATTTTGCTTCTACAAATGGTTTCAGGTTAGATAACCTGAAGTAAGTACGTTAAAGCTCTGGATTTACGAAGTGAGAGAAATCGGTCCATGTAGGTATGTGTCTAATACATGCGTGTAGATAGACGTGTATCGTGTATGCGCGGGGCCGGGAGGTGACACGCACTGGCGTTTCACCGTGGCCGCCCTTTTCCAGCGGGGCCAGTTGCGCTGCTGCCCCGGCGGCCAGGCCGGCCGGCGGCCGCTGCCGCAGGGGTGCTCCCTCGGGCCTCCCTCCTCACGGCAGGCACCCCGCCGCTGTGGAGAGGCCGCCTAACCCTCCTGCCGCGCTTGCAGTGGGGGGGGAAGCGGTCTCCTGCTGTCGCAGCGTTCCCCGCCTGGCCAGGAGGGAGGTCGTGGCCTCCCGCCTTCACTCCGAGTCCTTTGGGAACAAGTCCGAGGGCCAGGCCATCTCCCAACAACCTCCGCCGCTGTGGTGGCCCGGGAGGGTGCAGGGAGAACGCACGGTGCGGCGGGTGCCTGTAGCTGCCGCAACACCGCGGGCCATCCCGGGAGCCCTTGCGGGCAGCGCTGCTGGAGAAAACTCGGCTTCTTGTCAGGTAACTGAGTGCTCGCAGCGTCACTGACGGGTTGGCGGGAGGCGTTCCGCCGGCCATGCCTCCACTGACAAGTGATACGGCGGTTCCAGGGAAGCCTCAGGATTTGCAGGAGGGAAACCCAGCTCCTGCAGTGCTCTGGTGTCTCGCTGAGGAAGACCTGTTGCAGTTGCTCTGCAAGTTGCATTATTTAAGCAAACACTGCCCTGAAGAAAAGGATGTTAGAGCGCTAAGGTTTCATCCTTCCTCTTGAGAAGTTGTCTGTTTTCCAAGGTTTGAACCACAGTTTTGTTTGGAAAGGTACCACTGTATAGTGTGTACTCCATAGCAAAGCTGCTCATGAAGATCCTCTTTGCTTTCTTGTTGGTCCCAACAGGCGTTCAGACATCTTCTCCCAGGGAACCAGCAGTGACAGCTGAAGTCCTAAGCAGAGTCACAGATCGTAACTGCAAAGTGTAACAGACGGACTCATTTCACTGATCGTTCGGCAATGATAAAATCACTCTACAGATCATATTAGCACAGGCATGCTATCAGATTTACAGTCCGTATCATTCAATAATGTTTCGTATGCTTGACTTTTTAATTTTTATTTAGTTCCAAACTCTTGTGATACTCCTAAATTGCAGTTCATGGTGTTCTTTGAACTGCTGAACATGCCATATCTTCACTTAGCAAAAGCAGCACCTTTGTAATTCAGGTACATGTTCTGAAGGCTCTCCAAACTCATTTACTTGCCATGTTTCAATGCTGCTGCCTAAAAAATAAATGATTACAAATTTTAAAATGTTCATAATTTCCATCTTACCACTAGCTATGATTAATAATGATGACTAATTATCAGTTAATCAGATTTGACTAGTTCTGTAGAAACTTTTCATAAGGCCTAATAGCTTGTTCATACCAGATTTTGCTGACTGGGGGAAATGTAATCAAATTAACTGGAGCCTACCCCTTTAAAAATTTATTGGGGATCGATAAGGAATGCTTAAAAATGTTACATCCTCTGTTCTCCACACTGGCTGGGCACCATTTTGTTAGGCTGAGTGCATGCTACTGCACTGACCAGTATACATGACTTGCTTAAAAATACTGATCATGTAGGAATTTGTTTTCAAGTTTACACAAAATGGGTGATCAGCTTCCACAGAGTGGTCTAAAATGAAGTGAGAAGGAGCAAAAGTGAATTTGCTGCAAACAAGCAAATTCCACCACCAATACATAAATGTAACTGAAGCATGCCCTTTAAAAGTTGATTATACAGAATAAAATCACATCCCACATCGAGGTACGTGTCATTTCTGAAGTCAGCAGTGGCTGTCAGCGGGTGACAAAGCATGTCTCCTGGGCTGGAGCTGTGCAAGTAATTGACTTTTTCATTCTCTTTCTGAAGAAGGGAAAAATGGTGGGTTGGCAAAAGTATTTTACTTGACCCAAGGTTTAATGTTGTATTTCTTTCTTTAAATGTCTTAACCTGCTGTTAATAAAATACAAACCGATTTTGAAGTCAAGCTGTCACTTCTAAACGTGTCAAAAGCCTAGAACAATTACAATAAATATTTGTAGGCAACACAATTTGCTGAACTTGCCTATTGTTTCAGGTGGTAAGAAACTAGTTTTGAGTTTCTGCATTTTATTAACCTGGAAAGCTTATCCAATTCTATTATGGAATGTAGTGCTAATAAAGGGACACATTGGTGTTTAAAACAACAACAAAAAATTAGTCATGTTGACTGTGATCATGGGTTGTCATCACTTCCCACAGCAATTTTAACTGCTTCCTAGCAAGAAAGATTATTAAAGCAGCATTTAAAAATAGACAGAAAATATTTAAATGAAGCAAATGTTTGACACAAAAGTTACATGTATTTTTTCCAGTATTTGCACCAGCAAAATCTTTGGTGTTACTCAGGGAAAGTAACGGAATACTGTAGCGCCTGTCTGGTGGTCCGTGGTTGTGGTTTAAGCTGAGAATGTTTCATGTTATTCAGGAAACCAACTGAATCAGTCATACAATGTAGACAAATATTATCTATTAACTTACCAACTTGAGAAAATTGGAATTGCTGATAGGTAAATTCTGAGCAGAGTAAGTGTAAATCTGGTTATTTTTCTGCATGGCAATGTTTCAAAAACACACCATGGATAGTTTCTGAAGTTGTTCTTCAAGCATTTTAAACCAAATAGGCTTTCTTTCAATGGGAAATATTCTATTTATGGTAGTTATCATTTGATTTTCTTCCCTTGCAGATCTTTCCCCCCATTTTTCCTGCATACTGAGGAAAACTAGAAACTCATCCAGCAGGAATGTGGGAATTTGTACATGCATACAGAGCTTATGATGCCTGATTCACTGAGCTTGCAAGGGAAACATTAGAGACCTAAAAACATTACCTTCACCCTGATGGTTCACCCACCCAATCTTTAAACATCAGGCAGGTGTGCAAGGAAGCAGACAGGCATAAACTGTACATGCAGCAAAACATTTTAGTCTTGTTCGGCTGCTGAAATGCTTTGCCCTGTGTTTTCCCACTCTGTACTACCAGAAGTTGCTTTTTGTTTTACTACATGTGTAGCAAGAGCCTGCAGGTTGACTAGCACTTGTGTTTTTCAGTTTTTAAATACATAAATGAAATCCTTGTACGCTGGCCACTGAGCACTCTGATCAGGGATAAAACAGGCAGGTGATGGATTAATCCAACAGCTGTGGGTGTAGGAAGCAGTGAGTCCCATGTTCTCCTGTCTGCCTTCAAGGCTATTTATGCACTTTATTCAATGATACTGTAATGCACCATGTGTCAATAGTCCCCAGACTCCAAGAGTCCGAGCTTTTTGCTGCTAGCTGTGCTCATTTGTTGAAGCATTTTTATGTATTGTCTCACTTTTGAAATCAGGCCCAGAGCCCTGAAAGCAGAATTGTTCGGCTCCACAACAGTTCCTTTCCCTCCTCCACCTCCTAAAATACCTGTGCAGAAATGAACAAGTTTATTTGTGCCTCTTGCTTGACATTCTGCAAGCACAATGTCAAAAGCATTGCTGAATAAGAGGAGCTGGGCTTTCAGAAAGCTGTGGCACAGAGGCTTGTAAGGAGGCTGTGGGATTGTGCAGTCAGAGATGAAATTTAACGTCTAAGTAACTGAGAGGTAGAAAACAAGAAGGTGAATAAGCAATTTTCAACCCAGCAAAAGGTTAATAGCAAGCTGCCACAAGGTTCTGTATTAGGACTGATTCTTTTCAAACTTGATTAGTAGTTTGGAAGCGTTGATGAATAGTGAACTGGCAAAAATAGCCAGTGAAATAGGAACTGCAAGGAACATAACTGAGTGGGGCGGTGTAGTGACGCAAAGGCAGATGAAGCTTTAGTACTGGGAAATGTTGATCAGCCTTGCAATAAATGTTCAGAGTCAGTCCTGGTGTGTCATGTTTTCCTTGGGGCTGGTGAAATGGAAATCTAGAAGGTCTAGTTGCTGATGGAGAGAGGGAATTTGAACAAGCTTATGCAGCTGGAAATGAGATTTCACAGAATCATTTGGTTGGAAGGGACCTCTTGAGTTAATTTAGTCCACTCCCCTGCTCAAGCAGGGTCAGCTACAGCAGGTTGGCTGGAACCCTGTCTGGTTGCGTTTTCAGTGTCTCCACACAAGGAGACTCCACAGCCTCTCTGAGCAATGTGTTTGACCATGCTCACAGTGCGAGTGTTGTGTTCAGGTGGAATTTCATGTGTTTCAGTTTGTGCTCACTGCCTCTTGTCCTGCCAGTGGGCACTACTGAGAAAAGTCTGTCTCCCTCTTCATTCCTTCCCATCAGGTATTTATATGTGCTGCTAAGATCCCTCAAGACTGAGAATCTCTTACTGTGGAGAAGTTTCAGGGAAAAAATTGCAGAGTAAATGATAGGCTGGAGAAATCCTCCCTCTAAGGAAGGCGAAATGGTGAAACTCAGTGGATCTTAAGGTTATTTGCTGTGGAAAAGAAACATGATTGTTTGTAGGTTAGAACAGAGAACTGCTCAGTGTTAGGGTATGGAGACTGGGTGGACCCATAGTAACAAGATGATATGGATTTTGATAGACTGGAAGGGTCTTACAGAAATGCTGTAATGAGCAAGTAGAAATATCTGAACCTTGATAAAGATATTTCAGGAGCAAGATCAGAAGGAGGTAAGGACCTCTTCAGGAAAGGTGAGGTAGTTATTTTATTTGGATCCCTTGTAAAGAGATGACTTCTGATTTGAGGAGAAACGGAATGGGATTTGGAGACTTTCAGCCTTGAGGCCTACAGCTGGCAAATTAATTGTGGAAGGAATGATCTGATCTCCTGGTGTTTAAGGCTGAATTTGTTCACAAAGTCTGTGCTGAGACTGGAGAGTGAAAGGCAGAATCGTTTTGTCCTTTTTCGTATGTGAACTTGCACAAATGGAGACAGATGAACCCCAGGTCTGTTGTTTAGTGTGGAGGCATGTCATATGCACCCAGCCATGCACATACTTGCATTACAACACAAAACCAGCAGTGTTGGCTCGGACCATTTGTAAAACAGCGAGGAAGATATTTACCTTAATTTGAGATAAGCGTACTGACTATTTTTTCATGACAGCATGAGCACCCCTATGGATCTCACTATCTCTGGAGTTCAAGGCACTTATTTTAATATGTAGGGATTTAAGTGTGAGTTAAACACTGAAGACATACTGAAATGTTTAATGTCTTATTGCCCACAGGCATTAAGTAGAATAATCTTGTTTAATTTGCACTTTGTGTAAAATCTGTTTGTAAACAGTGAAATAATGGCATAAACTGGCTTTAGAAATTTACCGATGTTACTCTGTTCTGTCATTTTCTCACTATTTCAAAGTAACATTAGAGTGGTACAGAACACTTAAACCTAGCAGACCATATCAGAGGCTGTTCTATTTTTATATTTTATTTTGAATGTCTGTTGTAATTTATTGTGAAGGATTCCAGGTTGATGCTTCTGATTGACCACTGTGTTAGACTGGCATTTTCCAATTTTTTTTTTTTTTTAAACAGAGCTATGCATATTCAATGTGTATTTCTTAGGCCATTGTTAATATGCTTTGTTACCTTTACAGATATATAGAATAAGCAAGTAAGCCAAAAGCTGCAGCTAAACAAAACCCAGCAGTGTTAGAGAATCCTGCTGGCCCTAGATCTTGGGAAACTTTGGACTAGTAGTTAGAAATTGAGAAGATTTTCTCAGGCTTTCAGAAATATTCTATGTTTGCTTCTGTTGGCACTTGAGAATTATTCCAGGTGCACCTTCTTATTTACTGTATTTTTAAAGTAGTTCTTTCTGGCCTGGAGCTTGGGATGATATCATGGACCTCACAGTGTCACTCCTGCAGATTAATTTTGTCTGAATTGCATGTTGCTGCCAGTGACTCCTCAGCAGAGTTTGAACACAACCAGGTTATGTTCTCTGCCGTGCGGTTTCTCTGCGCAGCTCAGGGTAGGACAGTTTCAACTGTTGAAGAGAAATGGACCATCTTGCGGAGGAAGAGGATAGAAAAAGTGTGTTCTGAAGGAAAAGTACAGTGGAAAAGAAAAGGAAAGAGGAAGGTGATAAGAGTTGACATGGGAACAGAGGCAAGAAGTGAATGATACCAAACTATGAAAATGATAAATATGAAAGGATGGAAGACAGGAAAAACAC
Source organism: Haliaeetus albicilla (assembly GCF_947461875.1). Classification (NCBI taxonomy): domain Eukaryota; kingdom Metazoa; phylum Chordata; class Aves; order Accipitriformes; family Accipitridae; genus Haliaeetus; species Haliaeetus albicilla. Next base: position 9,699,117 of record NC_091516.1, read on the forward strand.
AGGCAATGGTGTCAGACTAAATGTTCTGTTCAGTACATGTTAGTATGCGTGCATGCATTCACCTGTGTTTCTGTGACTGTTACCGGGATTGTTATATTTTTCAGAGCTCCCTCAGTGAACTAAGTCCTTGAAGCTTGCATCTGAGCACATTCAGAAGTTTGCCAAACTTCTCCAGTTTTGGAGAAAGAAGCTGTTTGGTGATTAGAGCCATATTCATACAGTAGCAATAAAAATCATGGTGTATCAAGTTACCACTTCACAGAGTTGGTATGCTGTTTGCTTATCATCCCCTCCTTTTTTAAATAAGAAGTACAATGCATTTGCTTAAACCACTATGAACGCACACCAAAGGTGCATAGGACTGGAGCTTCAGAGCTTAACAGCAGCAAATCAGTGGTAGGTCACCAAGTGACAACAACACAATTGTTCTTGATCATTTTTGCATGCCCTAAATACAGATGTAAAGCCTTACTGTAGGCATCACAAGTGAAAAACATGGCTTTGAAGTATGGGTTTGATTAAGAAAAAACAAAACAAACAAACTGCAGGAGGATATTTGCCTCCCCCTTCAGAGGGTTAGTGTTTTGTTTGATCTTATCTCTGGAGTTGTCAGTCTACCAAATACTAAATTCACTCAAAGTTACTTTAACACTTCTTTCAGTAGAAATGATAATGAAATCCGTATTATTTCCCTGTGCCCACAGTTACCTTTGTACTTCAGAGTGAATAAAATCTGTAAGATATTAAGAACTGTAGTAGAGGTAAATGATACCTAAGCCAGAGATCCATTCCTCTTCAGTCTGTCTTTCATGATGTGAAATTGCAAAGCGTAGATCAGGAATAGACAAATTATTTGTGCTTGGGGTAAAGGATGGGAGGATTTTTTTTTCCCCCATTGAGTTTTTTTGGGGCACATACAGCAGAACAATTATAGTTCACTGTATGGATAATGTCAGTATTAGAGAACATAGTGAGAAATGCTGCAAAGATCTCCATTGTACAAAGTGGAGCCTTAGTGGCGTTTTAAGCCTCCGTGTCAGAGCTGGCTGTCATTGCTCCTACAGAGCTGCTTAGTGTTCTGTGCTTCCAGGACTTGACTTCTGGGGTTCTGCTACCTCCATGCCGACGTTGAGTACAGCCTGCTGCTTTGTGCTTCCCCAGAATCTGGCTCATGGCTAGCAGGCTCTGCAAGAACCAGCCTAGCTCTAGCAAAGTCCATGCTGAGCCAAAACTGATGATCTTTGTTGCCCCAGAGCTGGCTTTCCTACAGATGTCCTTGAGCTATTGTATCTAGCATTCTCAAGCCAAGAAAGGCAACCAGAAACACCATGCTTGGATCTGCATGTGTTAGGGTAGGTTCAAACAAGGCCTATTAGTTATGGCCCCTCCTAGCACTGAAGCAGCATTAGTGCTTATCTGTCTGAATTAGCCTGGAATTTGTAAGTTACATTCAAATTACTTCATATCTGAGCTAAGAAACATTGCCACACCAAGCTCAATCAACAGGATGGCAATTTGGATGTTTCTATACCTGCTGTTGTCTTAATCTGCAGCCTGGATATTCTAATGCATCACTGAAGATGGTGTCTCAGCAACACTAAAGCCCAGTTAAAAGTACCTTGATGGGTCTAACGTGTCCACAGTTGGCCTGCACTGGTAGAAGTGCAAAGGGAGCAGGAGTGTCGATAACATGAAGTGTCGCCCCTTAATTTGTAGTTCACCTAGTTCTGTTTGGGCTCATCTCGTTTTCAGAAAATATACTGAAGCTTAGAAGTGCAGCTCAATACCGTGGCTGCTTGAGTGTATGAGCTGGATAAGAGGTGTGTGAAGAACAACCATGATTCAGCTCCTAAGGTGGGAGGCTCTTACTGGAGCAGTACAAGCCCTGTGGATCAGATGAACAGTGATAAGAATTAGAAAACTGCTTCATGCTCACTCCTACTGGCTCTGTGTGGAGCTCTGACTATACTTATCATTTATATAGCTGCAGTCTGAGTACTTTACTCATTGTTTCAGCCCTCAGGAGAAGCAGGTACTGGGCATTGCAGGCTCCTGCTAAGTAGCATCAAGGGCTGCTGTGGATGTTGTATCGCACTGTGTGGTGCACTCCCACTGCGGTGGCAGAGGTGGTGGTTAAGACACTGCAGACAGAAATGCTGCTCTTCTCATCTTTTACTTTGGCTCCAGATTCTTCTTGGACCTTGTTACTGTTCCTAGGCATAGCATGTTGTGTTCCTCTGTGTGTCATACTTTACAAGTACGGGTTGTTACTGCTCTAGTAAAATGGCTTAGCTAAAACTACAAGACTCTTCTCTATTTGATTATGCTTTTGCTTTATATCACATTAAACTGACAAGCAAAAATGAACAGGTGTGTGCTAACTCAAGAGCTATTAAATGATGTGGCGCTAATGATCTCTACCAAAAATACCAGAAGTACCAAGGCAAAATCCTCTGTTGGGTAAATTGCTATAATTTGGAGCAGACTGTAAATTGCAGACAATGTGTCTGAGTTAAGAAGCAACATATGCATTAGTCCTGGGTTTAGCTAGCTGCTGTAAAATTTGCTGAAAGCGTATGTTTGCCTAGTGACACTGTGCGTAAGCAGAGAACAACCTCTGTAGTAGGAGAGTCTCACTTGAACAAAACTTCCTGCTTAGGGACTTGAAGAAAGGAAGAACAAAAGCAATATAAATGGGATAATGGCAATTCTTAATGGTAGTACACAGGAGGAGGAGGTATAAACCTGTATTGAGTTTAATTATCATAACAGATGATAGCACACCCTAACAGCATGATACCGTTTTCTGTCCCTGTGACTGATGAATGCAAAGACACAACTAGAAGCTCTCTTTTGAGATGGAATGTTTCTGAATACAGAATGACAGTCATACCTGAGAGGTTATTGCTTTTGACGTTCAGGAAGGACCAAAGGGGATAAATCTATTGGACTTGCTTACATTAGCAGGCTTTACCAGACCTCTTCATTCAGCTCTACAGCTGAATATGGGCAATGCCATTAACCCCAAGTATTGCCAGTTCATCATATCTTGTGTTCCTTTGCACTACTGCTGTGGTGCTTCTGTACTAATATAGAGGCTGTTAGCACAGCAGAAGTTCTGCTGGTTAAACAAACACACACCACCAGTCCCTGCAAAACAGCAATGTAGAAACCTATACATACTTTCCTCTAACTAATACTTTGCTTCATAAATCAGTAATTTTTTCATATATGGGAAAAGTATATGGTGGCAAATTGCCTTATGAAGATTTCATAGGTAGGAGTTTAGGTTGTCCCTATTATTTATAAGTAACCAAACAACTGCTTTTCCTGAGATTATTTTTTTTAAACAGGCTAGTAGGATGCAGAATATATGTACTTATTATTTTCTTTTACTTTTATCGAGAAGGTCATGTATATTATTTACTATAAATTCAACTCTCCAGAATATAGAATTTTTTTTGTTTTAAAGTTTCTGCGAGTAACTTCTGATTCCTTTTCTTTCTGTAGTGTTGTAGTGACCTCAGGAATTAATGTTTCAGAACTAAAAGTAAGTTCTGTGTTTCACACGAAGAATCATAGTTTGGGTTTTTAATTCCAAACAAATTGTGAGGCACTGAATTTTAAATTTGTCTCTCTTGCAAGACTAAATTGTGTGAGTTCCACATACATCCTCGGGCGAGAGTTTCATGCAGTAACAAATGTCTGCTGTGAGCAATGACAGTGGGATTGCAGAGATATATATCTATAATATATATAAGCTTGCAACTCGGTTGTATTACCTGAGGTAGGATGAGCCATGTAATCAAAGAAACAACAAATGCAACTTAAATTTCTAGTTTTAATGCTACCCTTTCTCCAGCCCTCCTCCAGTGTCTGAAGTGGATCTCAAGTTATTGCAGGATCACTGTGGACCCCAGAATTTTGGTCAGAATATACAAAGAGTATACAGTTGTTCTTGACGGCAACTTTTGAAACCCTTGGTATATTTACAAATCTCCTTTTTAATCTTTGATTCCTGTCATCAGAGATTTCCTGTCTCATTGAGTTGCACAGCCTTTTTGCACACAGTGTGAAAAAACAAACTATGACAACTAAAAGATACTGAGCTGTCTTCTCTAGTGGTATGAGATGTTTCAGCACACAAGGAGAATTCAGCTCTGAGTTTTTCAAAGGAAGTTTTCAGCAATTCATTTACTGGACTGCTTGCAAATGTCAGTCCTCTGAGCATCAATGTAGCAACATGTAGGTTGAGAACAAAGCTTCTGGTAATTCTGGTGATACGTTTGAGGTAAATATGAGGGCCATGATGGGTAGGAGTTAAGAGATTTCTTTCTCTGGGGCAAATATTTGTATCAGAAAAACCATCAGGCAGTGTGAACTAAGCTGTTCACCAGCTGCATGTGCTTTTGAGCAGCATGCTTAAAAACAATAACCTGAAAATAGAAGACAGTATCCCACAGGATATGGTGGGCATTTTGTGAGCCTCTGCAAAGTTCAGGGGGATCTGTTTTGTGCAGCCTTATTGATAAAGCCTAGATGAAGACTGAATACCTCGTTAAGTGTACAGCTGTGACAGATCAAAGAGATGGTATTTATTAGGCAAAATGTGTTAAACCAAGTTGTCAGGCTTTTTTTTTTTTTTTTTCCTTCCCTGTGCACTCAGGAGTTCATGATGATTGGAGGGAAGGCTGTCGCAATGAAGAGTGAGTTGTTTTGCCTTTTTAGAGAATCATTACTCAGAAACCTGGGACAATATGTGTGTATTCAAACAGCTTTAGCACCAGTATGTGGCATGTCTGAAAAACAGTTTTACTTTGCATAGTATTTTTCCCATTATAAGCTTAACAGTATGCAGTATTCAAACAAGACCTGTCTTAGTTTACTTGATTTTGGCTATGATGCATCAGGCCAGCCTTTTGAAATGCATGAACAGTTTTCATGTATACAAATACCTGTGACATTTCATAATTCCCAATCCAGGCACAAAGAGTGAGATGACCCTTGTGAAGTGTAAATGTCCCGGAGTATTTATACTTTGTACATCAGAGCTGGTCATCTTAGCTGCTAAGAAAGGGACAGTCTGAAATAATTCAGATGAGTCAGATGCAAAAGTAGTAGTTTCTCTGCATTAGTAGTACAGCAGCCTGGATGTAGATATATTTGCTCCATGGGGGAGTGGACTATTTGTACTTAGGGGAATGTGAACTAGTTTTTTGCACATTATAAAATATGTAAAAAGGCTGCAGTAGACTTCTTTATTGTTCCTGATGTCTCTCCTGAAGTTGTTTAAACTTCTTTGACGCTCCCCTATGGCTGGTGAACTCTCTGAAACGAGGGATCAAGGCAGGTAGCTTCAGCCCCTATTGACTGTATTCCACTGATTTATGCTCTGGCCCTTAACATGTATGGATACAGTTTTTCATTCTCATTTTACTATTAATACTAGTTCTACATTTGCAAATCTGTTGTTGTATAGGCAGAAGTAGAACTTGCTATCATTTGTATCTGCCAGACCTGGAACTAAAAATTAGGCCTCCAAATATTTGTCAATAAGGGGAAATTGATAATAAACTTGTTCCAGGTATGTATTTTGCTATACAGTTTTCTTAAATCCTTCTTTCCTGTGTGTGAATCTTAGTGTTGTTCTTCATAATTGTATCTTACCTCAAAACAGCCCAGTCAGTTTTGGGTTGACCTGTAGTTCTTACCATGCAGAAACTGAGATTTCCTAGGGCCAGTGCTTCTGCAACCTGTGCAAATCTTAAGGTACTAACATAATAACAGCAGGCACTCACACTGATGAAGTGTATTTAACCAATGAGCCAAAACTGAGGCTCAATTAAAACCAACTTCTGTTAGTATAGACTTCTGCAGCAACTTTACTATACTTTGGCTGGTTTACCTTATTTTATTTTTCTTTTCTGTTTCCTTTGCTTTGAGTCTTCTTTGCAAGGCTTTTTGCTGTAAAACAGAGAGAGGTAATCTGTATGCTGGTGGCAGGGCTGATGACATAAAGGGGTTTAGGAGGCTTTTAATCTTCCTGAGTGAACAAAAGCTGACCTTCATATGTAGTAACTGGTTTTCTTGATAGGTTTTTAGTGAGAATATGATAGCACTACAGAAGATTGTGTAATGATGACAAAGCTTAATACGAAGTGCTCATGAAGATACAAAGATAATGTAATGGTTTATTGAGAATGCTGTGGTTTGAGTGTGCTTGTGAACAAAGTCGAGACAGAAATGAAATGTCCTTTTTAAAAAAAAAAAAATCAACAGAAATTTCCACTTGAGATGGTGGAATTTGTCATCAGTTATTTATTTGGGCTGTTGCATTAAAGGCTAAAGAAGTTTGGCAGAAAATAAACCCTCTTGCATTTCAGCTTGTCCTTAGGTATGACAGGGACTGGGGGTGGCTAGGCTTAGATTCTCAGTAGTGCCCAATTCAATGCTATAAATCCTGTCACATTCAATATATATTGAACTATCACGATTACAGATGCACTAATAGCATAATATACTTTCAATCTAGTTGCATTCAATGAACCATCACAGCTAGATTTTAATGTACCGTACTTTCAATCTAGTTGCATTCAACGAACTATCACGGCCAGACTTAAGGAGTTTGGTCACATTCGATGAAATATCATGGCTAGATTTTAATGAACAGTACAGTTTATTACAGCAACAGGAGTACAGGTTCTTTTGGATTACCAGTGATAAATACACTGTCTACAAAGCACGTGCAAATAATAATATAGTCAACTACAAGCACACTAAATTATGGAAAAACTCTATAGAGAGTTCTAAGTTTCTCGGGGAAGCACTTGGTAAAACTGAGGGTTTGAATCTTACACAATAGGCATCCCTATGGGGAGGAAGAGAGGTTCAATCTGTCAAGTGATCCCAGAAGTCAGCAATGTCCTCCCGACTTGTCTATGAAGGTATCTTCCCTAGCATTCCCCCTCTCTTAAGCCCTTTTATACTATTTTCTTATTTTTAGGTGGAGCTTGAGTGACTCTAGTCATACATACCTTTATTATGATTGGTGTGAAATCTCCTCGCTTTACTTTTAAAGGTATATGCTCGAGGAAATTGAGGGCACATGCTCAGTGAGGGGTGGTCGCACCTTGGAGGCGGGTAGCTTTTGGGATGGAGGTGTGTTTTGGTATTACAATGAGATTATAATGAGCAAAGTTCACCCAGAGAACATGATTTAGTGTGTCACTACTCCAGAACTGGGCACTTATCATATAAATCATACGTAAGACAATAGTGTTGACAGAACCCCATTGCATCACCTCAAGGCTTGCTTCAGTGGACTCAATGCAGGGACCTTCAAGTCTTGTTCCAGTAGTTCCAGTTCCCCACCCCTGCAGTGATATCAGAGAGCCTGGCTGTGGTGTCTCCACTCCACTCCACCCTCTGTGTTGTTTCTCTTAGAGTCAGCATACCAAGCTTCCCTGGTGCTGCTAACATCTCAGGTTGCAGACTGTGTTGCTTAGGGAACTGTTATGGAACAGATTCCTTGCATATCCACTGCATTCCACCCTGGAGGTTCACCTTCCCTTAAGGCAGGGGGGGACGTAGCAATAAGTCACCTACAGCAATCATTCCACATAGGTCAGTGTATTAGTGTAATTCTTAAAAAAGGATAAGCAGGACAATTTTTGAAGATTTAGAAGTTCAGCTCTCGTGTTCCTCTAGAACCTCTTGATAGGATGATTCTTGTCAAGGGCCAATCCTTTAAAAATAAAAAACAGTAAACACTCTGGACTTCTTACCATTTGTGGCTTTTCTATAATAATTGCAGTGTATGTATGCATGTGCATATGTTGAGTGGGAGGTTCATAGCTGTTCCTCAATTACCTATTATGGACACTCCTATTTTTATAGTATTGCATTTATTTGCAATAAGATAGTTCTGCAAGTTTCTAAACCATTGTCGGTGCCTTCCCTTTATTCTGATGATTTTTGTATCATGCAGGTTAGAACTGGAGGCAGAGAGCCTTAATGAGCTACATCTTGGTCTTGTTTTTGGTTATCAAACCTTAGGAAAGTCCCATTCATCATCTGCAGTGTCTAGTGAATGGCATTAATGGCTGCATAGGTTATATCATGTTCTGAGGTTATTTTAGTTAGTGCTGATGATATTGTTTAAAAAGATCCCAATAACCTCATTTTGACTAAAGTTTCAAAAGGCAATATAAGGTCTGATGGAACCAGTATCAACTTTGTTGTTGTTGAGCTTAATTTTCACATTGAGCAAAATTACAATGGGCTGATAAAATAGTAAAAGATACATACAGATAAAATAAGTACTGGTGCACTTCTGTATTCTTTTTGTAGGGTGGGAGTTCTGGAGTGAGAAAAAAGATGTTAAAATGGGGAGAAAAAAAGGTAGGTGTGCTGCTTCAGTCCAGTTAATGTGGGATAGGAGAAGGCAGGAATTTGTATGTTGCATCTGAGACAAGGCAAAAAAGAATTTTTATTACAGCAAATTCTGTTGGGACTTCAGTCCTGTTTTGCAAGCCAGTTCTCTTGTGTTGAATTTTAGGTAAGCGTCCAAACTTTGGGATCGTTGTCTGGGTGCATTTCCTAAACCAATTTAAGCTCACTAAGTAAAACCTTGTGCTTTTTTGAAATATGGGGGCTGAATAATGAACATTTGTCTCTTTGACAGACCAGTTTAGGTCAGTAGGACTCAGGATTTAGCACCAAAACTTTCTGGGAAAGCCACAAAGTATGCACAAATGCTGTTTCTCATAGTTTTTTCTGAAGCAGGAACTACTTTCACAGCCTCTTAGCTTATGATGTGGGGTAACTTTCATTCATGGTTACTTCTACTCTCTGTAATGCTTTTGTCTTGATAAGATTTTATTTTCTTGCAATGCTTTTTCATACGAAATAATGCCTTAAATCTTAAAGCTGCAAGAAATTGTTATTATGCTCCCTAGAGCCACATCAAGAAACATTTCAGTTGGTTGAATCATATATAGAGAAAGAGATATACACATATGTACATTGATATATACAAAATTTTCTTGACTTTAAAAACAATGTTCTATGAGTTAAAGGTATAAAAAAAATCATTACAGGGATCAAATGCTTTTCTACGATCTGGTTTATTTGTTGTCAGAACATATGGGAGGAATTCAGGGAACGAGAATTGTACAGGCCAGAGGTAAATCCTCTGTGTTTCCCTGTATTTGTTTGGGCTGCTGGTCTCTGGTCATATTCTGTCAAAACCCATTCTGGTTTGCAGCTGGCAAAGAATAGGTAGGCGTGAGACTGCCAAACTAATTCTAGATGTTACAGAAATTAGCACTGCAGATGGTACACCCCCTTACGAATACTTTGGCTTCTTTATGTTGAAGAGGCACCTGTGCATGGCAGAATGGAGGTAGAAAGTGTGAGGGTGGCAATGCAGTTGTCTAGGAAACAGAGGTTATAAAGCTGGTAAGCATGGGGAAAGAGCCAGGATGATCCTGCCGTACTATCTGTGCCTCTATATGGTCATGCTGGTTCAGCTGAAAGCTCACTTAAATGATCTGTGATTTTGGGTTTTTCTGCAAATGTGTTTGCTCCTGCAGTGCTGCTGGTACAAGGGAGGGAGCAGGAGGGTGTGGGGTGGGACAGACACCAGCTGGGGTTTCGCTGTCCGCATGCTTTCAATGGCCCTTCTAAATTTTCCTCTCTGGGTTAGCATGGCTTAAGGAGCAGTCCCAAAGCTTGGGAGACTTTTCTGCTCCTGCTGAGATAGCTAACATCCCAGACTGATTGGCCTTCCACCAGGTGCTGTGTTGCTGTCCATGGCAAAAGTGAAGGCTGGTGTCTCTTGTGGCAGGGAGAGCTCCTGGAGCAGCCATCCCAGAAGTGGAGGAGGGAGATTTTGGCTCTTGGGTGGGGTTATGGGGTCGGCACAAGAGCTTCCTCTGGTGCTGAAACTACATCTGGAGGGCAGTGATTGTCCAAAAATACAGACTAAACAGGACTTTCCTGCCTTGTTATTACCATGCACAATTTTGCTAATGCTTTAAGATGGTTGGGAGGCCACAGTTCTGGATACATACAGAGAGAAACATTGCTCACAGTTAGGCTTCCTGTTTGTTTTCTTACTTGTCAAAGGCAATTTCTCTTCTGGGGCTGAATCTACCCCTGTTCCTGTATCCAGGAGTCACTTGCTCTCCCTATCCCCTGTTTTGCTCCCAAATACAGTCTGGTAGTGGGAAGTTGTCTGTTGCAAAGAATGGTGCTTTCTCCATGCACATCTGACCATCAACACATCTGAAGCTTATGTCACGCTTGAAGAATTTAGTTGCAACAAAACTTAAGTTTTTTTGCCCCCAAAATAAATCTGGAAAACACCAGCTGTCATTCCTTCATATCATTGAGAGCTAACCAGAAACTTTTGTTAGAGATGAATGATTTTTGTTGTTGCCAATGTGAAACTTGTTAGTGTGAAATGTGTTTCTATTCAGCAGTTTGTAGGTTAATTGATTCTATATTTCAGCTCAAGAAGTGGTGGTTCTTTGTTGTATGCCCAGGTACCAATTCTAACTTTCTTGCACTCAGAAATCAAGCATCTGCATTCATTAGGCATTTCAAGTGTTACGTTGACTTTTCAGAAGACCCTTTTGAAATGCAAAATCATGCTCAGAGTTGTGTCTTTGGTTTCGTTTGAGAATTGCATCTTTGGTTTTATGAGGGTTGACTCAGATCAAACCTAGAAACTTCCCAGCAGGCATTTCTTAATTTTGTTGATGCTTGCCTTAACAGCCTCCATTCAGTTTAGTTTTCTGTAATTTTAACATATCCGCATTGTCTGAATAACAAATTTGTTAGGTATTCTATGTCACTAACTCCCTTCATTTTGAAGATACATTTCTGCTGACATACATTACCATCTTATGTTTCCTATAATAAATATGCAGATTAAGTTATTAATAAGTGAAACCAAGGTTAAATATATAAACCACAAACCTGAATAAAATACAAAAAGATTGGAAGTTTCTGAAGCAGTTACACCTCATCTCTTTTCCAAATGACTAGTTTAAAGGACAGAAGGTATCAGCACAGAAGAATTCAGGTTCACTCAAAGGAGCTTTGATGGTTTTTTTCATTCAGCTCAGAAATATAAACTCTAGCAATCATTTCAAAAGATGAAAATGCTACGAGACAATCACTTGTCCTTTCCTTAACATTTTTGTGATAAACTGAGGTTATGATTATAAGAGAGAGCAGATAGTTCTCTGCAGATAAAGTACAAATAGGTTTTACTCTTCCAAGCCATTTCTCCTCAGTGTGTTTCTGACCCTAAAGGTGAAGGAAGAAGCTGCAACAATTAAAATAGTGTGAGGGAATTGCACAAAGCACTGGCAAGAATATTGAGTTTTCAGGGGAATTAGCTGGGATGAATGAATAGGGCAATATAGCTCTAATCTCTATGATTGTGAGCTGCTGGCTGCTGTTGCTTTGCTAGCAGACTCTGGATGAGGTGTTTGGTTCAGAGGTTTAGCATTTCTTGACCCTTCATTGCTCACAGACGAATGTATTCTTTACCCGCCTGCCACTTCTTGCAAGTGCTAACTGGAATCAATTTATATCTCGACCACCTTTTACTGGCAATATATATATATCTATTTACAATGTTACCTGTGTGCACGTATGCACATATAAATTTCTCAGTTTTCTGTAAATTTTTTACTTTTAGCCAATGTTGATTTCATCATGGCATTACCCTTTATGACATGTGACACTAATGGTCTCTTTCCTGGCAAAGTAAAGTAGAGGTGTGAGACTCTTTGGTTTATTTTCATTGCCCAGTGGCCTGAAATATCTCTGGTCAACAGTTTTGAATCTGGTCATTCAGCTGATTTTTTTTCTCTTGACCTGTAGATCTAGAAGAAGAATTACTACAAGCTTCAGAAACAGAACACTGAATTAAAAAAATCAAATGAGTGTGATCAGTGGTCAATTTAGTATACCCTTTGTATTAATGGTTTCTCCTATTTTAGCTCTAGGTTATTCTTTCTTGCATATGTCAATACTCAGTGATATCCAGCCTTCACTGTGCAATACTTTTTATGTTAGTGTTGGTCAAGGATGGATTCATTGTATAAGGCAGAATTTCTATTCCTTTCTCATATGCAGCGTGTTCTCTGACTGGCACAGTGAGGGAGAAGCAGTGCAGCTTTATCCAGCTGAGGGAGCAAAAGCACCGTTTACCCTCTTCTGGGTTCAGTGATCATCTTTACTGAGAGTAGCAGAGCAGGCCCTGGGCATCTTGCTCTTGTTCTGCTGCAGCAACAGAAATGTGATGCTATGATCTGTCAAGTAAATGTTACCCAAGAGAACTGCCAGTGCTTACCACGGGGCTTCTGCATTCCTGCTGGCTGCTCTGGAGCTGCTCTTGAGGAAGACACAGAGGTGTCCTGCGGACACAAGCATCATACAAATCTACTCTATGACTGCAAGGAATGGCTGTATGTTTATAAAAGGGTGACTTGGAGCCAGTTCAGTTTGAAGGGCAAGAATTGTTCACAGGTTTGTGATGAAGATTTTGTTTCAGTGGGTCCATCAGTTGTCCTCATATTACTCTCTCCAAAAGCATTGTTGACTCCACTGATACTTCCTTGTCATGATGCCTTTCTCTTCATTAATGAACTTGATGTGAAAACGAAAAAGGTTGACTTATTAGTCTGTGCTTTTAATAGTGCTCTTAAATTTAGGGTGTGTCCTGGAGAAGCACAGCCCTGAGCAGCCCTCCTGGAGAGCTTACCTCTGTGGTGAGGAGCCCATTTCCCCAAACCATCCTAGTATGTGCTGTGGGTGTAAAGACTGATGTATGTCACTGGGCAGCCCTTATTGGCATAAGTTCATTTGCATTAGCAGGATTGATTGTACGTTTGCCACAGCAAAACACAAATACAAATCAGACTTGATGCAAGTGAACTAAAGTGGTTAATTAGGCTGAGTGGACGTTATGGTGGTGTTGCATTAAAGCGTAATGAAGTTTGGCAGAAAATAAACCCTCTTGCATTTCAACTTGTCCTCAGATACCAGAGGAGCTGGGGGCGGCTAGGCTTAGATTCTGGGTGATGCCCATTTCAGCACTATGAGTCCCGTCACATTCAATATATTGAACTATCACAATTACTGATGCAGAAATAGCACACTGTACTTTCAATTTAGTCATGTTCAATGAACTATCACAGCCAGACTTAAGGAGTTTGGTCACATTCGATGAAATATCATGGCTAGATTTTAATGAACAGTACAGTTTATTACAGCAACAGGAGTACAGGTTCTTTTGGATTACCAGTGATAAATACACTGTCTACAAAGCACGTGCAAATAATAATATAGTCAACTACAAGCACACTAAATTATGGAAAAACTCTATAGAGAGTTCTAAGTTTCTCGGGGAAGCACTTGGTAAAACTGAGGGTTTGAATCTTACACAATAGGCATCCCTATGGGGAGGAAGAGAGGTTCAATCTGTCAAGTGATCCCAGAAGTCAGCAATGTCCTCCCGACTTGTCTATGAAGGTATCTTCCCTAGCATTCCCCTCTCTTAAGCCCTTTTATACTATTTTCTTATTTTTAGGTGGAGCTTGAGTGACTCTAGTCATACATACCTTTATTATGATTGGTGTGAAATCTCCTCGCTTTACTTTTAAAGGTATATGCTCGAGGAAATTGAGGGCACATGCTCAGTGAGGGGTGGTCGCACCTTGGAGGCGGGTAGCTTTTGGGATGGAGGTGTGTTTTGGTATTACAATGAGATTATAATGAGCAAAGTTCACCCAGAGAACATGATTTAGTGTGTCACTACTCCAGAACTGGGCACTTATCATATAAATCATAAGTAAGACAATAGTGTTGACAGAACCCCGTTGCATCACCTCAAGGCTTGCTTCAGTGGACTCAATGCAGGGACCTTCAACTCTTGTTCCAGTAGTTCCAGTTCCCCACCCCTGCAGTGATATCAGAGAGCCTGGCTGCGGTGTCTCCACTCCACTCCACCCTCTGTGTTGTTTCTCTTAGAGTCAGCATACCAAGCTTCCCTGGTGCTGCTAACATCTCAGGTTGCAGACTGTGTTGCTTAGGGAACTGTTATGGAACAGATTCCTTGCATATCCACTGCATTCCACCCTGGAGGTTCACCTTCCCTTAAGGCAGGGGGGGACATAGCAATAAGTCATCTGCACCAATCATTCCACGTGTGGCTTATTAGATAGAAATATTTTAGTTCAGAATATATTTTTTATTTGTAATTAAACAATCAATTTTGCTGTTAGGGGAAAAAATTTATAACTTAAGAAAATGGATAATATACCTAAGAGTTAATCCATAACGTATATCTAAGGAGATAAATGTGTCCTGCCAATTGTTAGCATTACTTCAGCTGTGATGAAGGAAAGGGTACTTAAAAGTTATCTTGCCATCTACAAAAACTATTGATTCTTTATATTCCCATCATAATTCTGGGATGTTATTAGTAATGCTTCATTATGTTTCAGTTGTGTTTGGAGAGTTTTCTCCAAGGACTGTTTCTCCACTGTTACTTTCCTGCTTTAAGGCAGGGCCCAGCTCAGGCTTTGCTCTGTTGGGAAAGAGGAATGAAAAAAGGGAAGAGATGCTGGTCAGGTGAAGGTGGCACTGGGCATTAACCCACTGCCTTGAGGGAGGAGGCAGGGAGAGGTAGAAGGAGTGAAAGCCCGTAGCCAGAGAGGATGATGTTAGCTCCAGCCTGACTGCTGCTGGTTTTGAAGTCCTGTATCAGCCCCTTGGGGCCACAAAGTATCCATGTGATAATTTAAAATTATTTGCATTCAGGCCAGGGTTAGTGCAGTGTGCAAAATAAAGTTCTTAATTAGCTGCTCGCTAAGCTTTTTACACTTTACTCTCAAGTCTATCTCAAATGAACAACAGTGTATTCCACACTGTGCACTTAAATCCCTCAATGTTACCAAAATATAAAGGTTTTCCTTTAGGATTTTCTCTCCAAAGGCTATGATGTCTGTGAATTGAGCAAGCTTATCTGAGGAAGAGAGAAAAGACCCAAATATCTAATATGACACAACCAGAAGTTATTCAGCTGCAAGACATTAAACCCATTTCCAACACCATTCTTCAGAGAGTCATAGAACAAACCGTATAGATACACGAATAGAAAAATTTTAATGCTGTTAACTTCTTAGATTTTGTGCTGCTTTTTTTTTCATCTTTTGCAAATTGCATCTTCTGTGACTCCTGTCAAGACAGGTGTCTTCTGTTCTTCAGCTGATGTCAGGCCTACCAGCTCCTTTTTTTCCTATTTATAGCCTTTTGAAACTTAAAGATATAGAACTAATGCTTAGAAATACCAGTGTTCGGACATGTAGAGCAGAAGCTTATCTAACTTACGATAACAAAGACCAAAATCTAAAAAATAATGCTTCTGAATGGGAAGAACATAAGCTGTGCAACCTCTTATTATGGTACATGAACAATTTTTCAGGGCTTTAGAATTTATTTAAAAAAAAAAAAGAAAAAAAAAAAGAAAGCTTTAAGACCAGGACAGAAGAATTTGTGCAGAAAACAGAAGTGAGAACAATGCTTTCATCATAGGCTGAAGGCTGCCAAGGTAGTCTGCCAGGGATTCTGGTGGTAAGCTGCTTCGGTACCAAACGAAAATTTGGTCTGACAGTGTTCTCATTTTCAAAGTGCCAGGTTTTATCCTCCAGCTTTCTTCTACAGCCACTGAAGGGACTGCAGATTTACTGTTTCTCTTATAATCCTGCTTGCTTATACACCTTTTTGGTGTGTAACACCTACATATTATACTCTATGTTATTGACCCCTTGCTAGTTGTAGATAACAAAAGTGGTGCTAAGAATTGTTGGGCTAGGAAAAGACTGAGCTTGACATCTCCCTGCATACAACCAGTATAGGTCTTCTTCCTCAGCTTTTATGCTCATTTTCATGAGATTAATTCCTTTATACAGCTGCTGCCAGAGCCATGACTGGCAACCACCACAGCAGTGTTAATGAGGCGCAGCAGCTGAAGTCCTCTCCTTGGCATGAATAACCTGCCTGCGGTGATCAAGGTGATTGTGTTTGTAGTTAGTTGTGATTGTGCTTAGAATAAACATTAAAGAATTTTGTATGTCCACTTGCCTTGACTTACTCTGCACAGGTGTCTTCACTGCAAGTTCTTCCAATACATACTGAGCAGCCTTCTACTCAAAACTGTGCTGTGTGGAAACTGATTAAAAATGTCACTGCTTCATATATTTAATCTGAAGTTTTTGCTAATCACACTGGACCTTCATTACATACTGAGTTTTTGAAATGCAGCACTTGTCTTCCCTATTCTGAACCTTCCATCAAACACACAATCTCTGGTATAAGTAGATTTATTAGCAGTTGTCGAGACTTCACCTTTAAAAGAGATAAAATTATCAGTAGGTAAATTAATTTTCATAGCTTCTGTCATTGATTTATTAATAGTAAGACCCGTTGGCTTGGCAGAGCTTGCAAGACTATCTGTCTTTTTGTGCATATCTTCAGCTAAATGCTTTTCTGCAGTAAGAAATCAGACTTGGTCAAGTGAGCCAGCTCTGCCAATATGTATGTTAATTTTTGTTTGAATACTGAATAGGATAAGTCAGCTGTGGGTAGAGGTGATGTTCACCTACACTTTTGTAATGATTAGTAAAGAGGAAGGTGTGATGTTAAATCTGTCTTCAGAAACCATTCACTGCTTGTGTGCTTGCTTCTTCTACCTGTTGGCCAGCTGTCCATGCCAGCAATGCCATCTCAGGCTACGTATGTGTTGAAAGTAAAACATCAAGGCCAAGTTATTAGGTACAACTTGGGTACAAGCAACTCTATTAACCTGTAGCATTGTGAAACTGAGTGCTGCCTACACTGGACAGAAATGTCTAAAGATGAATTTAGTGATAAATACCCCTTTTCTGGTTTTAGATCCAGGAAAGGCCTAGTATGCACAGAACTAAGTGTGTCGTAAGTCCTGCTGGCCTAAGAAGTGGGTTGTATTGGAAGAGTCTCAACAGGGAATCAGCACAGATGACTTCTAAAATTTCTTTGTGTTTTATATTACGTATAAATTGTACCTGAGTGATATATATATATATCTCACTCAGGTCCTTTCCTCATCTTTTCACATGTGCCAGCATTGAGGAAAAAGCTGGTTTTTATAGGAATTGAAACGCTCCTACTAATTGTGCAACCAGTTATGATCATGGCTCAGGATAATAAGCAAGGAGGCAGATAAGCTGGCAAAACAAGGTAAGTAAATAATCCATATATTGTACCTTCACCTCCAGAGCCCTGCACAAAATGAAACAAATCAGATAAATTTATGTATACACATAAACACCTGTATGAGGCAGTTATAAACAGTGTGTTCTGTGCTTCAGTTTTCTATGGTGGCAGTGGCACTTGAAAGGAAAACAGGTTCTAAAAATAAATGTCGGTGAGACCTTGAAATAAAAACCAAATCACAAGGGTGCCACTTGGTCACTTAGCTATTATTAGGGAACTTGGCCTATGTGGAAACTCATGGATTTCATATACTTGCCTTAAAGTAAAACCAATTTGCATGATCTGATACCAGTGATTCCATAAAATTCATTTTGCCTGCAGACTGCTGATCAGATGCCCCTAAATGAGCAGAACATAAGAACTTTCCTTTAACACCCTGTGAGAGGTCTCAGACAGGCAGGTGTTATTAGTGCATCAGTCTGAACTTAATACCTTGGGGTGATGAGGTGGACCTGACGTTTCTGCCAGCAGTATTTTGTAAGACTGGTGAACCATGGTGAGTTACAGAGAACCATTTCACACTTAAAATGTGCCCCATCTCTTGCATATGGAAATGAGCTGAGACAGAGCAGATACCACATAGTAATCTCCATGTGTTTCATTTTTATGTGTTCCTGAGAGCTGTAGGAGGAAAGAGTCACAGGTGGGAGAGGAAAATGATTTGATGATCTGTGAGGAAGGAGAACATCCATTCCCAACTATACAACTGCTTCTAGCCTTCCAACTGGCATTTGTCTGGTCAGTGAGAGGATTTGTGACAGAGCAATCCATTGCAGTGCGTTCCCCACAGTGTCGCAGTGCTCAACATGTAATTACTATTGCTTTAAGCTCATGTACTTTACTGGCTCACCCTTTCCTTGATGAGGAAGAGATGCCAACTTGTGCTGGAGCTGTGCAGGGTAATGTATGTCATGGCTGTTCTGCTGCTGCTGGTGCAGGTACAGAAGGAAGGCCAGGAGCTGCAGTGGCAGACAGCAGCGACTCCTGTCTCTGGATGAACATGTGCATTTCTATTTGAGCAGATTCGCCATGTGTCTGAAAACGTCCTCGTACCTCATCCTGGTGACCAAACACGTCTTGCTTCAGATGCCTTCCAGTTCTCCTGAGAGCACCTTTTGGAAGACAGGCATGACTTCTGTCCCCTCACAAGGCTGAAAAGCTGCGGTCCAGTCACTGAGAGGAGACAGCAATGGAGTGCTGGGACACAGACCTGGGTCCAGGGTCCTGCGGGTTCTTGTTCATGGGAACAAGGCAAGCCCATATACTGATCCATTTTCTTCTTGCACCTATAGCATGTGTGGTGCATAACTTGAAATATTGTATGATCAGTAGTTAAAAAATAGCTTATAAATATACTATTTACTTGATTTGGGGTACATTGCAGATAAAGACAAGATAAAACTATAAAAATCAACTTTATTTCCTATTTTATAAGACTTTTCTTTCACGTTGTGATAAACATTCGCTAGCCTTCTTCCTAGTGGAAGTTTCTGTCAATCTGCTCATCCTTTCCTGAACTGAACTCATCTCTTATATTTTTTTTTTTCAGGCTCTCAAGTTTAGGAAATCAGTCTGTCACTCTCTCTGGCACCTGGAAAATAGTGTTTTTCCTACCCACTGTGTTCTGACTTTTCTGAAGTTGTGAAACTGGTGTTTTACCTCTAGCAGTGGTTTGTTTTTCTTTTCTGCTGCTCTTCAACACGCTGCTTGGATGTAGTCAAATGGGATGGCATTGTACTGGTTATAGATAAAATATAATTGATAATAAAAAAGATACTAAAAAATTCTCCATTTTCTTCATGTTTATCCTTTAATCAGAGACTAAAATGCCATGGGGAGAGGCTTGGCCCTACTGAGTGGTCGTCCAAAGGATGGAGCTCTGAAGAGTTAGAAAGTAAATGTTTTTCTCTAAGTAATTTTGGTTTTGTTGTGGGTGTACTTTTCTACTACTGTTATTTTTTATTAATGCTTTTTAGAAGTGTGTACCTCCAGGTGGATTTATGACATGACAAATCCCAATTCCAGACCTACGTTGGCTGAACCTACCAATAAAATGCTGTAGAATCAATTATGAAAATTTCAGTGTGGGAGTTACAGGTAAAATACTTTGAAGGAGAATTAACCCTATAAATCAGTAAGTAATTCAGTAAGTAGCAATTTTGATGTGCTTGGCCACTTCTTCAAGGTGAGTCAAAGGAGAAAAGTATTTTTCTGTTTTCATGTGCACACCAGAAGATGATTAAAAATCAGAATGGAAAATAATTTGAAAGTGCAAGTATTTTCCAAATAACCTTTCAGAATTAGAAACTACTGGTAACATAAAGTTGTCAAAAACTGAGATTTCTAGACCTTTGAGAACTAGAGGAACATAGGAGAGGGCAAGCTTAAGGAACATTGGCTTCTCTGAAAAGACTTCCATGCTGTTTTCAGGTGTTTCAGAAATCATCTTTAAACAATGAGCTTGTCTTATAGCAGTTGTGTATTCCTGAACATATTCCTCAACCTTTGCTGAGGAGCAGCAGACCTTTACATTTTAAACAGCTTTATAGCTTGGCTGCTTGTAGATTTGTTGTATTTGTTGTTTATACTTTTAAACTACTCCAATTTGATTTTTTTTTTTTTTTCCTCTGCTGCTGTGGTTTTCAGAGCTGGCGCAGCTTTTATAATGTACAAAAGACAAATTTCTTGTAGTTTTGCAAAATACATTTTTGTAGGAAAAACTGCACTTTGGAGATTGCTTCCTTGTTTAAGACCTTTTTACCAGAAGTGTATTATGACAGTAAATATATATTAAATATTTATCCTTATTGTGTTACTCTGCCCAGTAATGTTTTTAGTTTTAAGACAACCCTCTTGTTGCTGCAGAGCAGTGCTGTAAACAGGGACTACTTCCTCAGTCTTTAATTTTCAAAATATGTTGTCTTCTGTAATAAAGTTTAAGTTTGAAATAAGCAGAGGGCATAAGATGTCAGAAGTTACTGGTGGTTTTCAAGAAATCTTCTGACGTTTCCTTTTAAGGAACTTTCTCAAATTTTCTTTTTTGTCCACCTCATAACTTCATATTGCTGTCTGGATTCTACTGAAAAGTTGATTCCAGATACAAGTGCTCTGGGCCCACTTTGCATCTAGCTTTTCCAGCAAGATGGTTGAGTGGCAGGCAGGTGGAAAGATAGCTATGGAAGAGTAGCTGGCTGAGGCACAAAAAAGGCACATTTCAGCAGAAGGAACCCTGAATCTGAGTTTCCCCACTGAAAAACTGAGATGAGATGTTTTACAAGGGGAAAGAAGATTGACAGGGAAATTGAGGAGTAGAGAATTCTTTTTCAAATTCTTACTACAGATTTCATAAAGTCAATTAGATTATTTAAAAAAACAAAAACAAAACAGGTGGCAAAGCTGTGACCTGGGATACATCATCTTACACCAATAGGTTGCTTGCTTGGTTTTCACAGGAAGGTTTTTACAGGTTTTCACTTTGGAAGATTTTAAATGTGCAGCTTTTAAAAGCTGAACAGCACAAAGCAGGCAGGTTTTCAGTTGGATAGTTGCTGTGTCACTGGAAAAAATCCAGATGTATCATTTTATATATGAGGTAAGTGCATTTTTTTTTCAAAGACTCCTTTCCTGACTGTTCTTTGCATTTGCATTATTGGCACCACTAGCCCCAGGTGTTCTCACCTGCTGCTCTCTCCTTTTCTGTTTTGGTTTCTATGCCATGAAAGCTTACTCTCCTAGTCCCAGCTTCCTCAGTTCTAAAGACTTGTGTAAGAATTATAAAGAACTATAGTTTCCTTATATAAGACTTATGTAAGACTTATAAAGAATTATAAGGAATTTATAGTCTTGTTGGAACAATAAGGTTACAGAGGAATTAGCTGTTACTGGGCCTTTGATGCAGTACTACTAGCCTACAACACTGAGAAATATGGAGGGGTTATGGTTGCTTATTCTTAAGGCTAAATACAGATTGCTTGAAGCACTATGATTTAGTTTTTTCTTTAGTGCTAATGCAAAGGCAAAGTCCTTGGGCTCAAAGGCTACCATCAGAAAGAAGCATGCAGATTTGACATCTGATTTCCATTTACTGTTGCCCCAAGGCCTTCTTGTTCAAAAATATTTTTCACATTCCCAGAACAGGAATGCATTGCAGCCATTTCAATTTGGATACTGGTTACTAAATAATTTATTTCCACTTACCCATTCATTCCCAGCATCAAGCTCTCCATTCCAGTCACTGTAGTGGGGCAAACTGTTTTTATTACACAGCTATACCGTATGTCCGGGGAGTCAGCTGAAGGTGGTTAGATTTTTATTGGAAATGAAATAAAATTACACAGCTATGCTATTTATAAAGGCCTCTAAAAGTTTGGTCTCAGTAGAGGCTGTTCAGGGGAAGTATAGATCTACAGAGATGTTTAACATAGTAATCAGAGGTTGATGGCTGTTGAGATTGTGAACAAAGAGAAAGATTTATTGCTTCTGGTTTTGTGTTTTGCCAGAAATATAGATGCCTTTTCCACAGAGATATTTCTCTAGATATTTGACCTCTCTGTAAAGGGAAAAATAGAGAAAGTAAGAAAAGTTACAGTCCTGAAGAACTGAGCTAAACAATTCAAGTTAAAAAGTCTTCTTGCAGAAGGAAACACTAAGTAGTGTCAGCATTTAGTATTAATGAATTATGCTAATGTTATGGTACTCAGTTAAAGCTGAAATGCTTTCACCATTGTTCAATTTCCAGATAGTAAATGCTTGAAATCAGGAAACAGAAGTTCACACCAAATTGGGTCCCATCTTGGTTCTCCTTCTTCCAGTTCTTTCTAGTCAGTCAGGCCATCATTTTGATTCTTCCTCTAGTCTTTTTCATTAGTAGAAAAGAGAAATTTCTGAACCATTGTTTTCATTGTCAACTGTATCAGACTATGATTTGAACAATAATTCTTTGTGTTGCCATTTCTTTTTCAGAGAGTTTGGGATCTTTTTTCATGATTTGGAGTAGCAATGTTTTTCTGTCTTATTCCATCTGTGGATGACTTTCCTTTATTAAAAAAAAATAATTAAAATAAATAATTAATTACTTTGAAAAAATAGCAAGACACAGTTTTCTTTTTTTCTATGGGAATATTGGTTTTGTTCAGAATCTTACTCATTTCCTCTTCAGTTAAGAAACCTTATTTGTAGAAATAAGCTGATGATTTTTAGCTGGGTGCCTAAAGCAAGGGATTATCATTGATAAAGAAGAGGTGAAATTTTCAAAGATGTTCAGCTTTCTATAGGCCTAATCAATAATGGCCAGTGAGTGCTTAGGACTCTGACTCTGTGTCTTATTTAAATTACTAAATAACATGTTTTAATGAGGGATGTATGTTTGATAATAGGTAATAAAGCTTATTGTGATGTCCTCTGACTGGAGCATTTGGCAAATATCAGCTTTCTTGTGCACCTGCTTTCAGAGGAACATTGTAAGTAGATCTGCCAACATAAGCAGAAATTCTTGCTGTATATTGAAGTATCTATGTACCTTGTCAGTTCTTTTCTAAAAATGTTACTAAAAAGCTGGGGTTTGTATCACTGCTTGAGTTCTGCAAGAATGGACATGTAACACTGCAGCTTATGTCACAGCATCTGGCTGTGGTTCTTGGCCTCTGACAATATTACCGAGGCTTTTTGTGGTAAGGGAGTGTTCTACTTCCAGTGGTACCATAAAGACATTTGCCCATCTCCAGAGGAACAAGCCAGTGCTTGTATATTGGTCAAATCCCATCTCAGTCTTACAGAATTAGTAGCATTGTTACACATAATGATCCTCTAAACTTCGTTGCTACCAGACTTTGTCTCAGGCTAAGTAAAGTTGACTTTATTTGAGTGTAAAATTGAATTGAATGGTGATATCTAAACCTGCCTGGAACTGAGCCAGATGGCAGAGCTACTGAAGAGCCTATAATCCAGACTGCTCTTCTTCCATTTAATTAAATTGTGTAAACAGCTGGTGTTTTTAAGAGACGAAAGTTGTTCATCCCAAAGGGTACCAAATAAAATGTAAAAATGTAGTTTGAGCACCAGGCCTTCTAAAATAGATCATAGTTTTCTGTGTGTAAAGTATACCCTGGCAAAAAGCAACCTTTGAGGCAACATATAGTGAATGGTACTGCCACACTGGCGTGTACAGTGCTGCTCAGAATTTCAGATGAGTATGCAAACTTTTCTGATCATTCTTTTGCATATAAGAGGCAGATAATGAATAAGAACTTGCAGCTAGGTAGCATTTCAAAGGTTTGGAATCCAGTTTCTTCCCCATAGCTTATATAAAGCATCTTTTCAGTCACATATTCTTCAAGCTTCCTCTTGAATAAAATTTATTGGCATGCATTTCTAATGTGCATACCACAGCCCACAGCACATTCTTGGTTTAAGTTACATCCAGATGTAGGCAAGATATGTTCAGTAGAACTCTTTTTGTTCATATGCCCCCAATGCCGGTATGAAGAAATCTTTACACCTTTTCTCTATGTAAAATGTGAAACAAATCCACCTGACATGGAGAGGTTGTTTAAAGTGCTAAATATGAGTTATGGTGTGGACAGCTCAGTACTCCATCAATATTCATTATTGATAGATTTGTATTAAACACATCATAACCACAGTTCTGGGTTCCATCATACTATAAACAATGCAGACACACAGCAAAAAAACAAACCAACCTCTGTTTAAAAACATTTCCTTTTGTATAAAAGGGATTGGCTTCTAAACACCTCATATGTGAGGTTTTTTAATGGAGTGCTAAAGAAACCAGGTCTTGTCTACTCTGTAGATGTGGCCAGTAATAACATTAAAAAATCTACACATTTAAATTTTGCTTTGTATAGGAGAATTTCAAAATTATTTCCCAGGAAAATTGCTACCCTCTTTTGTAGAAGGAGAATAGAGTGGGCATAGCTGGAACTGTCAAGTTTTCAAATCTCTAAAGACCAGTCAAAATCTGTGTACCTTTTGGCAATGTGTGTTTCCCATTTACAGAAAAGTAAAAGCTTAAGGTATAAACTGCCTTGGACAGGGCACTTAGATGGTAACACTTGAAGCGTTGTTCTTTCTCTTGCCCTGGTGACACCAGGTTGTTGGACACTGTCTTTTGACAGTGCTGGCCTGTAGTGAAAGTAGCGCAGCTGAGGGAAACACCTGAGAGATACGGTTTGACTGAGGATGGCAAATTCCCCCTCCAGGGATGTTCAGAAGAAACTCTTACAAGGATGCAACCTTCTTCCAAATAGGTATCTACTTAACTTGAGGCCAGAGAGGTTTCTTTCCCAGATGGCATTATGGTGGAATAATTCCTTTGTTTTCTGTGAGGGTGTACAAAGCCTTGCATTGGTCTCACTGGCTTTCTGTGTTTGTTCACACACTCAAGGAATGAACCCTTGCCATAGTAGTCTCATGAAAAAATAGATATTTTGTTGCAGGTTTTTTTTGAATGTTGCTGGAAAAATGTGCCCCTTCTTTTTCCTGTACAGCCTTTTGACATGGCTTGCTTTATGTCTATGTGTTACACTGTTGGAGAATATTTTAAATTATATTTTCATTGGATGTACAAATGTCAGCTTTCATGCTTAGTTGGTGCAAATTTGGCAATGTAATCATGTGCCATAGGTTAGGAAAATCTCAAGTAATTCACAGTTGTGAGTCACTACTCTACATTGTCTATCTTCTTTGCAAACTAAGCATCTCTAAGTTATAGAGCAAGTTTGGATCTTAAGGAACCAAGATAGCACCTGGCACCTGCAGTTAAATATCACAAAGTTCTGTTATTGCCCAGTTGATCCTATGTAACTAAAATGGTCAAGACCAGCCTGTGCGGTAAGAATGTCTGCTAAATGTCAGTACAGGACATACAATACTCTATAAAAAGAGGTACACAATACTGCCTTTTAAAGGTAATTCTGAAATATGACAGTGACTCTGTATCTGAAAATTATAGTGGCTAATGCTAACAAGAATGATAATACATACAGCAAAGATCAAAGCTTTTCAAAAATGAATGTTTCTTCATTACTGAATATAATTTTACATAAAAAGGGTCCTCCATATCCAGTTCATCTATGAACATCAATGCTTTTACTTCATTACTGTTAGCAGTAAAAAAAAGCTGTTAGCAGGAAACAGATGAGTCCATGGAAATGTGTCAGCTGTGTGATGAACTCTTGTTGCTTTTCAAGATAACACATACAACTGGTAGAATAAAATGCAGTTATTCCAGGGTTCAATTTATTTTCTTGCTTTTCTTGTACCATGCTCTATCCTCCTTCATTTCAAGGGTGATCTGCAAGGAAAAAAGTAATTGGTGTGACATAATTTTCAGTTCATTTTTGATTTGCAAAGGAAAAATAAATGTTCTTGATAATAAAAGTTTGGGGCTATTATCTGCTTGGTCTGAAATTCAGATTCTGTCTGGCTGAAAGATTAAGGTACTTGAAGAATGCTTGAAATTATGACAAGAATGAAACAAAACTTGAACAATTTCTAGGCTAGGGTAAAGGATTTAGCAGTTTCTTCACAAGTTAAACTATTTAATACTCCCATCTGAAAAACGTCAGGAAGAAAAATTAACTAAAAAAAAAAATCTGAGGCATTCCATAATTGTATAAAACCTCCTTCCATATCTAACTGAAACATCATTCTTGGAGGCTTCTAAGATTTAGAGGCTCTTATTGAAATCAGTGGGCCACAGTGTGAGTCAGTGAGAGAGAAGGGATGTCAGCACAACTGAAAAATTCCTTGCAGGCTTTTTAAGCATCTAAGTGTTTTGTTGTGGAAAAAGAGGTCCACAACAAGTGACTTCTAGTTGAGAAAGGAAAGACAGGAGAATAAAAATTAATTTCTTAATATACAGTTTTTATATGTGGTACAGGCTTTTCAGAAAGCGATGCGTAATTATTTTAAACCTTTTGAGGGTTGCTTCTGGCCCCAGTTTCACAAGTGCAGCTTGTAAGTGAGGGCAAAATTATCTCCATTCTTCTAAATCAGGAGTTTGATCACATGTGCAGAAAACGTTTGAGTTGGCTCATTGACTTTGAGTGAGATTATTCACATACATAAATATAACACATAATATAATTATGCCAAATTAAACACAAGCCAAAAGCACTTACAGAATGGAGCTTCAAAGGAAGTACTTCATCAAAATATGTAGGAGATTTTTTAGAATTTTTTGGAGTCAGGATTCATGTCACTGAGAAAAATGAGAAGATGTCAGTGTCCTTCATAAGAAGATAATGAAAAGATTATTCCATTCTATATAGAGCATTTTTTGGCTGTATTATAAAAGACTTCAGCTTTCTTGAAAAATGATCATTGACATTTCATAGTCTTATGATCTATGCACTGAATAGAAATCTCTTCATGGGCTAGTACTCTTAATGAAGGTCATATATATATGGTAGTTGACTGTATTAAAGAAGATTATTCTTATAATGGGGCATAAAAAAAGAACACGAACTTTTTAAAACTTGAATTGGTACATGACCTCTTGGTGGGAAAAGCACTGTTAGATAAGTGATTTGCCACCACTGAAATATACTACAGGAAAACACAAAAAGTAAAATTTCAGTATTTCTTCATCCTGGAAATGTGTGTGATTAAATCCTCAAAGACCTGAGCCTCCTCAACCTCACTTATTTTCAGTGCAAATTGTGTCAGTTTTCTCTCTTGAGAGAGAGTTCCTCTGCACTGCGTAAGGTCAAGAAGTTGAAGCCCAAGGCTGTTTACATCTATGTCACTAAACCTTAATGTTTCTTCGTAGTGGTCGCGGAGGCCAGGAGCATAGATATTAGCTATTTGCTAACTGACAACTACAGAACTGCTCAAGTAAGTTCCATAAAGCCTAGAAATAAGTTCTTATAGTAGCATTCTCCCCATAAAAAAAACCCTGAACCTGGTATCATAAACATCCTTGTTTGATAGTTTTTCAGAAAATTTTATTGATGCTGAATGCCTGCACTCCTAGAGTTTAGTGCCCCACACCTCTGAACACCATGCCTGCCATGCTAAGTGTGACCTCATTTGCAGAGGCAAAGTTACTTTTTGCCACATCTTTGTCATATCTGAGGGGAAAGGAAGTATTTCCTGTTTACAGGTTGAAGTATTCTTAAAGCTGCTTTTCCATGTTCATCATCTTGCCAAAAATTCTTTTTTCATCAATTTGTAGGGTGAAAAGAAGTGAATTAATAGTTTTCTTGCTTTCTGGCTTTCGTGCACTTGCAGCCCAGCAGTGCTGTGCGGCTAATGACTTTCTGGGACTCTGATGTGATCCACTCTTTGAGGAAGATGAGGGTTCTTAAGCTCCATTCCCTCTGACACTGCTGAATCAGTACAAGCTGGCTTGTCTGTGGCCTTGCTAATTGGCCTTCTGATTCCTGAAGCAGCCAGCTGGCAAAACAGCATAGCTACTACCTGTTTGTATCAGGCTGAGGTATACTGGGCTGCTCTTTTCACCCCCTGACGAAAATTTAAAATCCAGTTGTATGGTAGCTAAGCCAGCAACTTTGGTTTCTAAGGACTGTAAAACCATTCCCTTTGAAAGTAGTTGTTGAAGAATAAAAATTCATGATGCAGTATTAAATTATTGCTCAGTTTCCTGTAATTTATTACAAATTATGTGTAATTATATCCCTCCAGAATTCACTTGAAAAGGAAATTAAATCTTATGTGACTGCTGGGCCAGGAACAGGTACAGCCAGTCTGAGATAAGTGAGAAAATTTTAAGAAATATGCTTTGTAGTTCTCTTTTGAATTTTGCAATTTTATTTATACTTTATTTAATCTGCTTATTTTAATTTGGAATTGAAAGCTAAATCAGACACTTTCTGCAGAACATAATACAGTAACAACCCAAGGAAGCATTGCTTTATTGTAGAATGGACAGACCAGTGCAGCCATGCTGTACTCTTCGTTGTGTTTTGCCTGGCCTTTGTGAAACGCATGCTGAAAAGGTGCACATTTTATTTTATGCAGTAGCTGCATATACAGTATGTATTGTTAAATCTGAGATACAAAGCAGTGTGATGGGATGGGATTCTGCTCAGTGGAGTATACCTACAGGCCTGAAGGAAGCTGTCTAGAGTTAGTCATTACCTTGGGATGTGCACAAATTCAGTCATTGATTCTTGGGGGAAAAATTTTTATAAAAAGCCTACTAACCATTAATAAGCATTTATCTTCCCAAGGAGTCCATTTTCACTGATGTGAAGGATGATATTTCTTTAACACCATTTTGATTTAGGGTATCTGAAGAGTTTGTGTAAGGAGAGAGTATGAACTCTATGGTGAGGAAGCAAGAGGTCTTGGTGGTGATGAGCAGGCACGGCTAGCTGAAAGGCTGCTGAGGTCAGTGGACAGCTGAAGTGGTCAGGAGATGGGGAAAATTTGCACTCCAGAAGACAATTTGCCTCTCTTTCATTTGTCTGAAACAAAGTTAAGAAGCCTCTTTTAACATACCTTAAGTGATACAAATATACAGAAGTATTAACCAAACCTCTGCCTTTCCACGGATCTCTGTGTGTTTGCTTTTAAAATAAATTACAACTTGTTGCTTTCAGTGAAGGTCCCCGGGAAAAGAAAAACACAATTATGTTCCAAAACTTGTTGCCAAAACCCAACTCTAAACTTAAAAAAAGTAATAATTTCCTTGCAATTTTCTTCCTCAGTGCTGAATATGGTCTAGCTGTTCCTGTGTTCATGGTACTTGTGGGACTTGTACATATGAATTCTTAAAGAAATTGAAATGTGTCGACACCTACTCTTTGGTGAATAAATGTGCAGAAAGTCTCTGTAGAGTTTCAGGATGCATGTTGTCCTCAGAATAGCATGGATATGAATCAATGTACAAAACCAAGCTGCATGTAGAAATAAAGAAAACTGAGTTTGGGTGGAATCTAATGACATTTCATAGTAATGACATTGATTAGTACAGCCTCTACACTGTCTATTCAGAAATGCTTCTTAGCTGTGCTTTCCTTTATCTTTCTTTTCTCTTCCATTCCTCCAGGACTTTATTGCATCTCACCATTGATTAGACTATTAGACTATGAACTTTGTTTTAGAGAGTATGTCTCATTATATACTTGCATGGTATTTAGCACACTAGGACTTGAGCCCACATACTTTCTTGGAGAGCTGAGAACTTTCACATCATGATTCAGCAGTACAAACATCTAATAAATGTGGCTTTGTTTTCAAGAATTAAGAATCACTATACATAAATATGTACAAATGTTTCATGTACATCTTGCATGCTTCACTCTGCACTGTGATTCGGGCAGATTCTGACTGATCAGAAACCGTTTAGGAGGGCAGGGAGTCCTGTGTACCTACTAAATGTAAACATGCCTATAGAATGTAACCTCTGAAATTACGCAAGATCAAGCTAGCTAGGTTACAGAGTTTGTACAGAGTATTGCTTCTGATTTTATGTCAAATTTCAGTTCAAATTCTCACAATTGAACTTTAAATTCCTGGAAATGCTCAAGGACAGTTATCATTAGAACACTGTGTATTGCCATACTTACTTGATGTCAAGATTGTGTTAAATCCCTACATACAGGTATTACAGTCCTGAAATAGTTGATATTAAATCCCTCAGCTGTCAGCACCAGTCCTGCCTTACTGAAAAGAACACTTGGGATAATGGCTATTACCTTGAAAGGGCACAAGGTGTGAATAGTAACGAACCCACGTTAAAAAACACAGACAATCTTGTAGCAAGTCATACTGGAGGTTCTGATGTTCCCTAAACTGTTGTCCTGGTACATGATCACTATTCATTTTTATCTGGTATGGCATGAGCAGTAAGTATATGGTGCTTGTGATGAAACTTTGTTTATAAGTACAGTGTAGCATAGAAGGAGGAGGCGCAGTTTCTGCTTCACTGTCCTGTCAGTATGGGTAATTTATTTTCAAGGTATTAAAGCAATAACTTTCAAGAGCATGTTGCAAGGCCTGTTTCTTTAGAGAGAATGTTGGGAATAAGGGACAGCTGAGTGCATTCAGGTCAGGGACCAGTATTTTTCAAGATTTTTTTTGAGTCAACCTATCTTGTGATGTTTGTCCTAGCTTTGTTATTTTTAAGGGGAAAAAAGGGTAAGAGCTATCAGGAGACTGTAGGTTATCACTATGCTGGTCTTTCTTGTCTTCCTAAAAAGCCAATGAATATTAATGGCTCTCAATCCTATTGTAGAACAAAACAATGTTTTAATGTTTCATTACTGGTTCAAGTTTCTTAAGATTTTTATTTTAAATTTTATTATAATATTGAACATTATATATTATAATTGTTTCTCATACATTACAAGAGCTATCATGTTCTTATTCTGTAGTGCAGATGACTCAGTTCCTATGTAGGGGTAATGCTTTAGATTGAAGTATCGTCTAGCAATGGAATATTGCAGGACTCTCAATTCCTGCCTTTTCTAATATGCCCTTTTGAAGGAATCCCTCAAAGTACTTCAGTCCACATTTGTCTGCAGTTGCATTTGTATCTACTAATAGAAAAAGTTGTATTGTTTTCTGCACTGTTTTTTAAGAGTTTCTTGATGTTATTGTGAACTGTTGGGAAGGAGTCATTTCAGATCAGAGATTTATCCAGATCCTTTCTCTCAACAATATTATCTGCTTTAGGTTTCTCTACTACAACAATTCACGTTAAATGGAGATGCTGAGATTTGATCCAGCTAGTGCTCAGCTGATGTATACCAGAGAAAACAACTAACTTGTTTCTGTGTTCAACATAAATGTGGTCTAGGATTAAAAGATTGGAATAAAGACTTGAGAACAAGCTTTAGGGAGCTGCTGGGAATTAAGTTCAGTATATGATCTCTGTTCTCCTTTTTATAGTGGAAATCATAAAACACTATTTTTAAAGAAAGTAAAAATTTATTTAATGAAATAAATCAATGGGTGATAGATCAATGAATTGCTGCCACCTTAGAGCACCAGTTCTCAATTTATTTGTCTTGTTTTGTTCACAGATCTCTTCCTATACATGTATATGAGAATTATTAATGATTTGGGGTTCTTTTTTTTGGTTTGTTTTTTTTTTTTTAGTGTTGGCAGAAACGTATCCTCCTGAGAAAGAAGCTTTGATGCTGGAGCTGTATTACTCTGGGAGTGCAGACCTGAAGCAGGTAAAATGGCGTGGCTGGGAGAAAGACTGGTAACATAACTACAGTGAGGAGAAGACTCAGGGCATACTTGTTGATGGGTCTCATTGCTGTTAGACCAATGCCTTTACGTCTTAGGAGAGGTCCCAGGGTGATTGAAAATGATGGAGGCAGCCTGAGAGGCAGTGATATGGTGCCCAGGAGTCCTGGGCTCCTTACGGTCCTGCTCTTTATATTGCCTTCTCCTGAAATCCAGCCTGCCTCCCACTGAGATCTCTGAGCACCCTGGTACTATTTGCCCTCCCAGGCTGAGAACTGTGGTCTCCTGGTGCTGTAATATTAATGGAAAGCACTTTACATGCTTGGCTTTCCACATTAGGGAAAAGAGATGTATAAGAGGAACCTTTCTTTGTCAGATGCTAATGACTCCTTAATTTTGTTTCGTCCCAAAGGGTGGTCACTATTTGCTTTGTGTTGATTATCAGGAAATGAGTTGAATTACTAGTCGTAATGAGGGTGACAGTCATTATTTTAAGTGTATTTTTGTGTTTAATTTCTAAACCCCAAGGAAAGTCAGATAATGAAGTGATCAAGCATTTTCAAATAAAAATGCTTTCTTGGAAAAAAGGCTAATCAGTGAAATCAGAGCACTAGGGGCTCCTTTTGCCAATAAAACCAGAATCCAAAACCATTATGACAGCATCAGTTATGGTAAAAATGCACCACAATCTCCCCTCTGTCCCCCTGTCCCCCATCTCTCTCTCTTTTTGGCCATGATTTGATTGTAAATTTGGAATGAAAGCGCTTGAGTCTGTAAGCACACAATCAGCTATAAACAATTCCTTGTTTTACTTACAATAATTTTATGTAGATTTCTGAATGTTTTATAGAAGGTTTTTGTTCTTATTTTATAAGCATTGGGAGTTGTGTTGATATTGGGGAAAAATGACAAAGGAATACATTAGAGTTACAGTTTTAATACCCACATATGTAAAACTTGATACAATCAAACAAATGCAAGTTCTGAAACAGAAGCTGTTGTATGTAGCAAGTTGGAAGCTGATTAACCTATTGCTAATAATGACCTTGTGAGCAATACGACATTAGGCTTTCAAAAAATGTTATTCAAATAATAACATGGGAAATAAGTTGCTATGAAACAGTGATGTTTATTTGAGAAAAGTAAACCAGAAAATTTATTCTGATTATTTGTTGATTCACAGAGTGAAATACGAAATTTTGTAGGAATCACTTTGTGTGCTTACAGATGTTTTGGAGAAAGGAAAGATAGAATAAGAAAATGTGGGTGGTTTTCAGGTGACACTATAGGCACATGGGGTAGTGGCTGGGTAGAAAACTTCCCTTTGAATTTCTGGGTTTGTGCCAATGTCAACATGGAGATGTGTTTATCACTGTAGGAGTTTCATAGTTCAGATGCAAATATTTTAACAATCCACTGTAAATATTGCTGGGTTTAGTGATGCTTTTCCAGATAAAGATCAGTATACAGCTTAAGGAAATTAAAAAAAAAAAAATTATATTATTAGGAAGAAACTTCAGGCAAAGTGTTTTGTAAAACACCAGAACGTCCTCCACAGATTTTTTTCCTGCACTATGGATACTCTTTTCTGTTTGTTTCTGTAGGACTGTTTTCAAGGCTCAAGCCCTCCTTGGAACTTCATTTTAATGAAAGCATGTGCCAATAATTCTGAAGTTTCAATGTGGCTACTGAATTTTATCAATGTGGGATATAAAACCTGAAGTCTGTGCTAAAGTGTTTGCATTGATAAAGCTCTTGCTGACACCTGTGAGAGTTTTGTCTGACTTAACACTTCAGGATTTGGTTCAAGAAAATGAGGGAAAAAACTCAACAACACAAGAGATAAGCAAGATGAAAAAGTAATGTATTATAGACAAAAAAGAAATTCTGCATATTCCACAGCAGAGAACTAGATTGGACCTGGCTTCCTGCAAATGAGCTAGAAGAAAGAAATGCCGAGACCATCTGGTCTCATCCTCCCTGTCCAAAGGCTATGCGGGAGTGTTTCAGTAGGCCTAATGCTGCTTGAAAAAGCTGAGCTCCCACATATGTAATTTCATCCTTTCATGTCATATTTTAGTGCAATTATCGGAGTAGTAATGCTGCAGTCTTTCAACACACAGGCAGCACATATAGCAGTTCTCCATGTAGTAATACTTTAATACTTTACTGCTTTTGGCTGAAAAGCAACAGCCTCGTCCTAATTCTAACCTTTTTTTAAAGACCAAATACAAATGATGCACAGAGCCCAAAGTTTCATGTGCATTCTGAGCTGAATGCTTGGATGTGTTCTGGTGATGTGCACCCAGTTATTATTATCTGGAGAAGACCCTTTAAACAGATATCAGCTAAAATGAAGGCATCGAAGCTCTTTTTTTCCATACAGATAAATCCTTACTGGCAAAAAATGTTACATGTTTTGCTGCATATCCCCATCTTTTGAAATGAAATCACCAGTGAAAAAATCTTCAAAAGCTTTCAATTGTTTGTTTACAAAATAATAAATCTTTCTGGTGACGTCTGAAACAGCCTAGTAAGGAGTGATGCCTAAAAATTAGCTTTGTGTCCATTCAGGATAT
This sequence comes from Haliaeetus albicilla, assembly GCF_947461875.1. NCBI lineage: Eukaryota > Metazoa > Chordata > Aves > Accipitriformes > Accipitridae > Haliaeetus > Haliaeetus albicilla. The sequence continues at coordinate 9,733,214 of NC_091516.1, forward strand.
GATATGATAATCCATTGAACTAACATGTGTGTGAATGAAAGGCTCAGGACCTCCAAAGCTTTGTTAATATGTCATTAATTCATGGAAATTCTGCCCAGCAAAATGTAGAATTGTACATGTCATGTATTGTCTTCTGGAAATTTCTTTACATTTTGTACATTATATATTTTTGCCTTCCCCCCCCCCCCCCCCCCCAGTTAGAAAATCACAAAATTGAAATCTTCCTGGACTTGTCTTGTTCCTGATTATATACATATCATATATGAGGATTTCAGGAAAGAATCTATGCTGTCAGACCCAGCACCAGCAGTAGAACAAGTGGACAAAGGAGCAAGCTGCAGTCTGTCCCCTCTGTCCCTCTGCAGTGACTACATAAAGTTTCAGGTCTGTCATGTCAGGGCTTCTGGCAGTGCATAGCAAGGAGTGAGATGGTGGGAAAAGGTTTCTTCAGGAGTATGTGTTGTTTGTGTTGCATGGATCCTGGAGTCATCCTCTATTCTGTGATGAACAGATGTGCAGGCATGTATGGGATGTGCAGTTTGGTCTTCTGACCCTAATATTGGAAAATGTTCAGGTAGACAATAGTTATGTGTAACATACTTCCATTAAAAAGTTTTAAAATAGGTTTAATCTTACAGAAAGTAGGTAACTTTACAGTACCCTCTGCGTAAAATTAACAGGGGTGATGAAATCTCAAATAGATTTGGATTGTATTTGCCCTTTTCCTTGCATGGGAGAACTTAGCATGCCATTTGGATGAAGGGGTGAGAACAGGAACTTGAGTGTTACTACTGGTGGAAAACCTTTCTTGCAACATTAGCTGAAGATGCCCAGAGTTTTAAATTAACTTCTATGGTAATGCATAGCCTAATCTCCTTACTGAGACTGTTTTCTTGCCCTTCTCTCATAAAATATAAAGGTAGAAAAGATTGTGCTCATGTGGATTGATCTCCCATATTGACAGAATATGTAGACCTTGCCTAAATTGCTATTTGAGCTGGAGTAATTTTTTCGGAAAACTAGTGATGAAAGATTTTATTGTTGACAGATTCCACTGCAACCGTTGGTAGGTTTTTGCAATCACCATTAGTTGAAATGAAGCAAGCTACTTTTGCCTATTTCAAATGTAATGTGATTTATCCATGGCTTTGTTATCTTTATTGTCCCGACAGACTGCTGCTGCTGCAGTGTTTCACATAGCAAAAGTGGGTTCACTGATGTTCCTTGGATTTCATCAATTAATAGCAGTGAAAATGAGAGTTAAAAGATTTTGGTGTCATCAGAATGTTTCTGGGGAGCAACAAGAGCTCAAGCATGTGGTGTCCACAGCTGGCTGGATCATGGGGAAGTCAGGCAGCCTCGTCAGATTCCAGATGTTACATCTCCATCATCCTCATGTTCAGCTTCAGGGATGCAGGGTCACAGCAGCCCATGGTAGAGATAGAAATGCACTGTCCCCATCCGAGGGGAGAGGGACAAAACCACATAAACCATGGAAACAAAGTATTTGGAAACTGATACTATTGCTGGTACAATGTAGGTAGAAGTCCATCAGATCTTCAGAGTTTTGCATAGTGCTGAGGAGTGGGGTTCCTGCCATCGCTCAGTGTGGAGACAATACATTGACCAGGTCTTCTACAACCATCAGCTTCAGACTGCTGCTCATCATCCAAAGCCTGATCATTCCCAGGGCATTTAGTGATAGCTGAACCAAAGAAAATGTTATAAGAATTGTTATGAGAATTGTTAGCTGGTAAGAGGAAACAATCATGACTTCCATCTCTGCCAGACATCGTGTGCAAGGATTAAAAAAAAAAAAAAGTAGATAACACTGGCTTCAGCTGGGACCAAAGACATCAAATGTTTTCCTCTGTGGTCACCTAGAAGGTCTCTGCTGTCTGGACAGTTGTCTGTCAGGTGACGATATGTCAATCTTCATCAACCCTGAAACAGGCTGATCCTCAGCCTTGCTTAACTGTCATATTCTGTTTTCCTTTTCCTTCAGGTCTTCATACCATCCATATTGTGTTTTTCTCTTCACTGCTTGAGTTACTGTACTGACTTAAGTTCTGGGGGGTTTTTTTGGAGGTTTTTTTTATGTTTCCTATCTTGTCTGGCTTTAGCTTTATTATACTCTGTCACAGCTCAACAACTGTTTTTTTAAATAAAGCTAAACCAGGGATGCACAGCTGTGCTGTAGTGATCTGGGCCCTGGGTCATAGCAGCTGAACCCCAGACTAGGGGTTGCAGTGGCATGACAATATTATTAGTTGCTTGAATTGTTTTTAGAAGCACCTCAGGTAAGCCTTCCAGAAAACTAAGAAAAATTATAAAAAGGTCCTATTCCCTGGTGGTTTTGTTGTACGTTATATGCACAGTAATGCATATGAAGTAATGCATAAAAAAAATCTGCATCTTAACATGAGTGGTGCACAAGCAAACATATCAACTATCAAAACTTAACTATGATTTAGAAAAACAGATAAACCCTCTGACATGGGATTCCATTGCAGTTTTACTCTGATTTATTAATGAGTGCATTTGGGGAAGCTCAGCATTCCACTGCTCAGGTGAAATATGGCATTAGTACTTGGGAACAACATTTTTGAAGATTATGATTTGAAATTTCAAACCAGAAAAATCAACACTTGGAAAGGTGGAGTTCAAAACAAAAAATGTCAGCTCCCTCCTTATGCTTGATATGATCTCTTGGAGACTCAGAAATTATTTGTGCCCAGAATCTGATCATAGCCAGAATAATGAAACTGAGTTGCCATGAATATTTTTGTTTAAATGTTTACATAATTCCTTCCAACCTTATTCACTCCTCCTCGTGGTATTTGTGAGCATTTTTGTGTATCAGGAATATTTGTAGATAGCAAATATCAGAATAAATTTTGCTGGAGGCAATGGAAATGCTTTTAGGTGTGCACAATCAGCCAATTTAAATTATGAAGTAATTGTCCCAAGTCCTCTATATCACATGGGGTTGATAGACTATACAGATCACATATACATATGCATAAAAATATCGTATGATTTAAAAAATGTGTAAATTAGCTGATAAACATTTCTAACTTCCATACATTTCCAACCAAAGAAGGTAAGGCCACAGTCCTCAAAAGCAGTTTGAGAAGTGCCAGCCTTCAGATGTGTTTGTCAATCTTACTGGCTAAATGTGTGTTTCTGTAGGATCAGTGTACATGTTTGCCATTTACTTGCAGTTGGTACATGATGCTGAGGAATATGCTGCATTTCAGAAAGATGTAGCCAAAGGAAGGGAAATCATGCACATTGGCATGAATCTGAAGAGCAGCAGAATGCAAGGCAGTGCAGACACGTGCCTCTGGAGAAATAATTTGCGACTATTTCAGCAGTTCGATGGGTTCCAAAACCAGCGCACAGCTGTAATGATTTTCAATGAAATGAAATATGGAGCAAAACTCTGAATTACTTCAGCTGGGCCAGGCTCTCACCTGTTACTGACATTTTTGCCTTAACTATAATCTGTTCAAAGCAGGGCACATCGTGTTTCCTGTTGTCATGGATGAGTGGAATGCACCTCACTCAAAAGAGAGAAGCAGCAATATGTTTTACTGAGGTAAAATAATGATTTGACAGAGTTCAATAAGTTTGATGGAATTTAACAAAGTTTAACAGTGGTTTGACAAGGTTCAATAAGTTTGATGGCAGGGTTCATCTTACGAATTACCGCATGGAAGAAACATATAAAGGAAAATTGAGTTAGAATCGAGTTAGGATAATTCACACATTGACCAGAGACACACAGAGGAAGGACAGCCCTCCTGCTCAATCACAAGGTTCAGAGTGGACCCCCTTGCTTTCAAAACTCCTTTTGGAGCCTAGGTGTAGCTGAATCCAGTCTTAACCTTATCGATGTTCATAAAGACTTGCTGCTCCCTGCATGTATCAGTGCAAGTGTAGCACTCCTTACTGAGCTGTATTGCTGCAGAGGTGTACCGTGACATAGGAGGTGTCAAATAGCCATGTAAATGCTCTGTGCTCCAGAAGAAAACCCAGAATTTGTGAAGAATGTGGCCCTCTGCCTGCTAGGCATGAGAGCTGTGCTTTCCAGAATTAAGGATGGTAAGTGTTTCTGCACCCGAGGATTTTGTACCATAAAGTTCAAGATATTTAATTGCTTTAACTTGTTCATGGATACTGTATGCTTATCAGAATTAACATAGAGGATAATGCTGTAAGGAGGGAGTTGTCAGACTCAAGAAAAAGCAATTAGCCACATACAAAACAGCATAATTTTGTAAATTCAGATCCAGATAAATTTCAGTTTCGCAAACATTGAAGAACCTATAGCCAATACAATGTCATTCATTGACTAAGCATGGAAAATATTTCAGTCATCCTCTCTGAGGAGTACTGTTGGTGCAGAGACACAAAATTTAATAACATTTCTGAAGCAGACAGTCTTTAATGCTCAGATAAGCAACAAGATTTATATTCTTGGACATTATAGATTCCTAATTATAAGTGCAGTGCTATGAAATTAGTGAACCTTTATTATTTTTTTTAGCAATGGATGACTATTAAATAAAAGAAAGGTGGTTACTTCCCCTAATGGTTAAGAAAAGAATGTAAAAAAGATGCTTAATTACTTTAAAAATTGAAAACCAGTACAAATGTAGGGTTGGCTTGTTAATGAGGAATATAGTGTGGAGGTTCTAAATTGAATTTTAAAATGGCAACCCTTAAACTGTATCAATGTATGCCAGATGCCCAATTACACAGAGTTAAAATAGTATAGTTTTCATCAATAGTGTATTCCTCTTTGTGTTCAGAGTCAGCTTTATTTCTGTGGCTGTGGGATAACACTCAAAAAGACCACTGAGAATGGAAACAATTCAGAACATGCTGAACATCTTGCATGGTCATAAGATGTAATTCCAGCTGGATTTGTTATTTTCATAGTTAATTCTTGTAGTTTTTAAAGTTAAAAAAAAAATCAGATTACTTAATTAGAATAATTGTATATTTTCATTTTCTAATGAAAAGAAAAAAGGCCAGTGGACAATAAGCAAATTTGAAACAATGAATAAGAAACAAGGAAAGGAAATTATGCTGAAATTAAGCTTTGTTGTGTTCCTTATTTGTTCTGTGACTGTTTAATAATGGTAACTCTAATCTGCAGCCCTGTACACATTAATAATGCTGTACACATCCATTGCCCAGTGCTAATTTACAAGGGAATAATTACAGAATGAACTAATGAAGGAAATGATAAATTCATTAAGATCTTGTTCTTACAATACAAGTCAACTAAATTGACTGCAAGCAGATCTTTGAAGAACTACTTTACTAAAATGCCGTTACAAAAAGGTGGTGTCTATGAGAAGCACATCATTTTTCTTCCCCAAAATAAGTTCAGTGCAGTATCAACGTAATTCCTATTCTTCACTCACCTCAAGCTCGTTGTTGTTCTCATTCAGCTAATGCTTCCAAAGGAAATAGAAAGAAGCAGGTATGCTCTACTGAGTGGTATATCATGTGTAGTAACTCTTGTTTTTACAACAGTTTGTTCAGATGTTGCCGGTGCTGTACCATGATGTGTCTGACTAGTCAGCTGCCTTTGGACATTTATGCTGACTGTCCAGTGGGGTCTTCAACTGGCAGTGTTGACTGACAGGTGCTGCAGAATGTTGTACCGCCCACCTGATTTTAAGAGGAATAGGGCAAGTGATTCAGCTTCGTAATTAACAATTTCCCTTGGATGCCGGTGTTCCTTTTTCATCTGATTTGCTGGCTCAGATTTATGAACACCACTGCACACAGCAGCTGCTGACACAGGCTGCAGACATTGATTTGCTCTAAAAGGCTGTGCAAGGGTACATCAAGAAACACGAGAGGAAATTGAAACGGTAAGACTTTGGAGATGGTTGATGAGGCTGGCTGATAACTCCCACTCTGGAGGGAACCGTAGGGTGTGCTGTTGCAGTAGGGAAAAATAGGCAAGAAACCTGGAGAGAATACTGGTAATGGCAAAGATATTTTCTTGCTGCTTATTAATATAGAATCATAGAATGGTTTGGGTTGGAAGGGACCCTAAAGATCACCTAGTTCCAACGCCCCTGCCATGGGCAGGGACACCTTCCACTAGACCAGGTTGCTCAAAGCCCCATCCAACCTGGCCTTGAACACTTCCATGGATGTGGCACCCACGACCTCTCTGGGCAAAATATTCCAGTGCCTCACCCCACTCATAGTAAAGAATTTCTTCCTTGCATCTGATCTAAATCTACCCTCTTTCAGTTTATAGCCATTACCCCTTGTCCTAACACTACATGTCCTTTTAAAAAGTCCTCTGGCTTTCTTGTAGGCCTCCTTTAGGTACTGGAAGGCTGCTGTAAGGTCTCCCCAGAGCCCTCTCTTCTCCAGGCTGAACAACCCCAACTATCTTGGCCTGTTTTCATAGAATATATTCTCCAGCCCTCTGATCATCTTCATGGCCCTCCTCTGGACTTGCTGCAACAGGTCCATGTCTTTCTTACACTGGGGGACCCACAGCTGAACACAGTACTCCAGGTGAGGTCTCATGAGAGCAGGGTAGAGGAGGAGAATCACCTCCCTCAACCTGCTGGTCATGCTTCTTTTGATGCAGCCCAGGATGCAATTGGCTTTCTGGGCTGTGAGCGTACATTGCCGGGTCATGTTGAGCTTCTCATCAACCAATACGCTCAAGTCCTTCTCTGCAGGGCTGCTCTCAATCCATTCTCTGCCCAGCCTGTATTTGTGCTTGGGATTGCCCTGGCCCATGTGCAGGACCTTGCACTTGGCCTTATTGAACTTCATGCAGTTCACACGGGCCCACCTCTCAAGCCTGTCAAGGTTCCTCTGGATGGCATCCTGTCCCACCAGCATGTTGACCGGACCACACAGCTTGGTGTTGTCGGCAAACTTGCTGAGGGTGCACTCAATCCCACCGTCTACATCACTGACAATGACATTAAACAGCACCGGTCCCAATACTGACCCCTAAGGAATGCCACTCATCACTGGTCTCCACTTGGACATCAAGACTGCAACTCTTTGAGTGCAACCATCCAGCCAATTCCTTATCCAACAAGTGGTCTATCCATCAGATCCATGTCTCTTCAATTTAGAGACAAGGAAGTCATACAGGACTGTGTCAAGCACTTTGCACAAGACCACGTAGATGATGTCCATTGCTCTTCCCTTATCCACCAATGCTGTGACGCCATCATAGAAGGTCACCAATTTTATCAGGTACAATTTGCCCTTAGTGAAGCCATGTTGGCTGTCACCAATCACCTCCTTATTTTCCATGTGCCCTAGCATAGCTTCCAGGAGGATCTGCTGTGTGATCTTGCCAGGCACAGGGGTGAGACTGACTGGCCTGTAGTTCCCCAAGTCTTCCTTTTTTCTCTTTTTAAAAAGGGGGGTTATGTTTCCCCATTTCCAGTCAGTGGGAACTTCACCGGACTGCCATGACTTCTCAAATATGATGGAAAGTGGCTTAGCCACTTTATCTGCCAGTTCCCTCAGGACCTGTGAATGCATCTTACCAGGTCCCATGGATTTGTGCACCTTCAGGTTCCTTAGATGGTCTTGAACCAGATTGTCTCCTACAGTGGTTGGTTCTCCATTCTCCCAGTCCCTACCTTCTGTGACTTGGGCAGTGTGGCTGGAGCACTTGCCAGTGAAGACTGAAGCAAAAAAGTCATTGAGTACCTCAGCCTTCTCCATATGGACACTTGATGATCTTAGAGGTCTTTTTGAAACTTAATGATTCTACTCTACTCTATATCCCAGGAAACCAGGTCTCCCATTCCCTTCCAGAGAGGGCCTACATTTTCCCTAGTCTTCCTAAAATCACTGATGTACCTACAGAAGCTTTTCTTGTTGCCCTTCGTCTCCCTGGCCAGATTTAATTTTGTCAGGGCTTTAGCTTTCCTAACCTGATCCCTGGCTGCTCGGACAGTTTATCTGTATTCTTCCCAGGCTACCTGTCCTTGCTTCCACCCTCTGTATGCCTTCTGAATGTCTGTGTTGGTGACTGTTAGGCCATTTAGTGAAATCTCAAGGAAATTGAAAAAAACCCCTTCTGTTGTAACTGAGGAAAAGTACGACTAGGGGATTTCTGAAGTTTCAGGGTACCCAGCTACTGAGAGCAATCCAATTCTCCTTTCAGCTGCCTGTCCACTGTATGGATTGCAGCAAGGTTGCTTATGAGGGGTGGACTCCGTAGGTAAGAGGACCGCTGTGCAAACCCCTTGGATGGCTGCTTCTCCAAAAGAGCTTTGCGGGCTGTGGATCAGAGGTTTCATGATGCATCAGGTCACTGCTGGGAAGGAGCTATGACTTGCAGGGAGGAGGAGAAGACCTTCCCTTGGCCTTGTGGTTTGACTTCCCAAGTGACAGGCAAGACTGTCCACATCGGGCACCCACCACTGAGAGATCAGCTGCCACCCCCTTAGGTTCTGCTTAGGTGGCTTTGCTCTCAGAAACTGGGATAAAGATGTAATCTCTCTCCCAAAAGGATCTGAATTCAAGATATGCCTGTTTCCCAGCAACACATACTCAAAGGTCCTTTGACAGGACTTTTGAAATACTTGTTTTGAAGGAAAAATTGTGCAAGGCAGCAGGTCCATGTGTGGTGGATGTGAGGTGTCGGGAAAGGGACTTCTGATGGAGCGGGCTGGTGGTGTGAGTCCCCGATGCAAGTGCTGTGAGGTACCAGGAAGGACAGTGTGTGGCGTGCCTGCGGATTTTGCGGCAAGGCAGGCACGGTTTCTCCTCACTGTACCTCTGTCCTGCTAAACTGGTCCTCTTCAGCCAACACATCTCACTTGCTGCTGATGTGAAGTCCCTCCTCATCCTCTGTGAAAGATGGTTCCAAGAAGCAGCCAAATGAATTGGTGTTTTGTAGCAGGATCCTTCCCTTAACACAGTTTTATGCACTATGTTATTTTTCAATTGAATTCCAGTACCATTAGTCTAATTTGAAGCCTTTTCAGACTTTTTTCTTCTGCTAAAGGATTGAAAATAATCAGAATGAAGCCATCAACAAGAAAATTTTCACTTTGATTCATGAAAAAACATTTTGGGAAATCTATTTTTGTAGTTCATTTGGAACAGACAGGATTATTTTACAGCTTTGCATATAAAATGCATCAATTTACTGTATAAATGTAGTGGCAAGATGTGATTAAAGACATGGGTGAAAAGCTACAACTGAGCCAGTTATTTAACCATCTATTTTTAGCAAAAATTTCGTGATATAAGAAAAAGCACAATTTTTCACATATAAAATTGAAAGGGAAGCTTATAGGTAAGTGTAGTTGAACTGATAGTCTAAAAATTTATCTGATGATTACCTAAACCTTAACATTGAAAGAGAAAACGTAAGAGAAAAATTGAGCTTCTCTGAGGGTTTTTCCTTTTCTCTCTAGTGCAAGTCTTATGCTGCCTGATTAGAAGTCAGCCATAATGAGGTATTTCATGCTCTCTTCAGGCACAGAAGTTTGGCCAGTTTACATAATATTATTATGACACTGAAAATAAGTTTACCTATGCCTGCTGTTGTTTCACCTTGGCTTAAAGGCAGACTGGAGCCATCCAGATAAATATTTCTCAGAAGATCGTGTCTTCTCTCACATGATCAACTAGAAAAAAATAGTCCACCTATCATAATAATTAAAAAAACCCAAACAAAACCAGGGAGAACATCAGATGACTGTGTACAGTGATCTGGCAAAAATGCATACAAGAATCCAGTCTTGTCACCAATGAGGTTGCCACATGTGGCACCAAAAATAGAATTTTAAACTTAACCTAAAGGTACATCAGCAAGTCACATAGCTAAGTAAGCATGACTCTCCCTTATAATGAGAACAGTAAGGGCAAAAAGTGGATTTGTGGTATCAGGCTGAATAGAGTGACACTGTGATAGAGGAAGCAGACTCTTGCAGTTTTAGTCAAGGGGTGAAATGGAAAGACTGCTTGAATTAATACAAAGTGCCTGGTTTCATATGCTGTCTTACAGACCATTCTGGTAAATCCTGTCACTTGAGGGAAAGTCCTACTGTTTCTTATAGAGGTCATGGTTATTATCTCCACTGTCTTAAGCTCTTCTGGAGGTAGTCTGCAAATAAAACCCTATTTTCAGCTTTCTAAGTTGGAGAAATAGATTCCAGTTGACAAAAGTCATAAATTTAAGTGATATAGATAAGCCAGGATGTTTGGAATAGCATCGCTTTCAATATTGTCTGTGACATCTCATTAACTTTGAGAACCACTTGCATATGTACAAATGTATCTACTTCCTTACTTTCCAGTTAGGACGGATGTTGTTTAAAACTGTACATGCATTCTCTAAGCTAGCAATGGTTCTCATATGTAATTTTACAATTAAGCAAGCTTTGTCTATTGTCCTTTCTCCTGGACACCTTAGGATTAATATTTTATGGAAAGAAATAACGTGGGCTTTTCTCTCAAATGTCTTTGCTTTGTATGCTTTACAAAGAGAGAAGAAAATACTGAAGAAATACAGGCCTTCTTCAATGATTTTAGGTTGTTTATAAAGGGCTTTTGATTTTGGGTAAGTATGTTATTTTGTTCAAGTTGTAGCTTTTTTGTGAAATTTCTGGGAAATTCACAAAAGACCTCCAAGCAAAAATATATTGAAATATAAGAAGAAGTATTGAAGCTTTCTTCATTTTCTAAAGCTTTCTTCATTTTCTAAAATGTGAAAAGTGTTATTTTTTTGTTGGAAGTAGCTTAAGCCTATGAAAGCCTTCTTTCATGCTGTCGCTGCTGCTGGCACACAATGATTACATGCTCTAATTTTACTCTTGTAAAAGTTACCAAGAGCTGCTGCTGCCTAGTAATGAAATATGTTCTCTTCTGGATCAATGTTTCTCCTTTGTTTGCTGTAGTATCCCAGAGTTTTATAGAAATGAACCTTAAAGTTAAAATTATGATATCAAACATTCACAGAAAAAAGTAAGTTTTTAACAATTATGTCATAATATGGTGGGCTAAGAAATGATGGAAAAATTTAAAAATGGAAATTCTTTAAATCCATTTTGCATTTCATTTCAAACTGTGCAATTTAGATTTATAATTTTGACACAACATTTTGAAACTTCCAAACAAATCCTTTTTAAATCAATACAAATAATTCTGTTTCATCACAAATGTTGAACATTTGTTTTCTGTTTCATTTAAAGTTGGTTTTTGAAATTTAATATGCTAACATTGTCAGTGAAATTAAACTGAAATAGGAGCAGTTTAAAGGGCCAGACTTTCCTAACACTTGATTTTAAATGGTTTGTGAAAATCTGCCCTGTGCTGTCTGGCTGTGCTGTTGTAGTAGATCTGCTCAATGGCTGAAGCAGGTGAAACATCAGGGATGGCAATTTTGGATCTGGTACGAGAGCCTGCAAAATCAGATTCTTGATGTATTACAAATAGTTATAAAGGCATTTAACAATTTTTTCACTGTACATGGTGTTAATTTTTCAAGCTGTGAGACTTGTCATTCATCACTATGAGCAAAATAAAACTATATTTTTAATCTTAGATGAGAATTTTCATTTTTCTCGTCTCCAAATTCTAAATATAGTTAGAATCCCCCTAACAAGTCCTGCTTGTTAAGGGAATATGGACCTTGTCTCTGAATGAGTAGTATAATATTGAAAACAAAGTGATAAAGCATTTCCATCTGTTTGACCTCAGACTGCTTGTACTGGTCAGTGAGCCCTGTTGTCTTCAACTACAGGAGTTGGATTGTTGGATTGTTATCGTATCCCATGCTGTCCTGCTGTATTCTTCATCTGCAAACTAGCTTGCACATCCCATGATTTTTCTGCACTGCCCAACAACTATTTGGCTGTGGTGTTTTGACTGCCTCTGACTGCAAGAAAGCAAACCTTATGCCCTGTATAATTAATTTTCTCCTTTGATTTCCTCTCCTTCTTGCTCAGTAAATGAAACTGCTGCTCCAAAAGATATTGGTGAAAATTTAATATAGATTTGGGTTCTGATATTGCTAAGCAGAGCTGTCATTTATTCAAAATGGGTAAGGGAGAACTGCTTGCTTGTTTAATTTGGGCTGTTCTCTTCTTCACATTATACAGGAGATAATTTGAATGATAGGTTCAGTAGACTTGGGAAGGAAGGTACTGTAGATAACACTGTAGATGACACTTTGTCATAGCAGCCGTCTCTGGAAAGGTACCTGGCAAATAACCAAGAACACACTGTGCCTGAGATCTGCTGAGGGGTGAATCACCCCTTCTGTCCCTTCCTTGCATCTCCCACATGACATGTGCTAGCCTCGACTTATTCTTAACCCATGGGTTAGTGGCTTACGTCCCTCTGGCACATCTTGGCACCTTTGTGCATATCCAGTGTGTCGCCAGCCTGTTTCTTTCCCACTTCCCAAAGTCTCCCCTTGTTTTATGCATTCTTCATTACCTCAAAATGGGCTTACTCCTTGTTTTCAGGAGAGCTTTCAAAAAGGTAAAGCTGAACTTTTTGGCAGGTTTTTAATCTCTAATAACTATTTTTAGCACTCTGAACTATTGGGAGAAGCACTGCACTGAGCAGTGAAAGTGGGAGAGTAGACATTTAAAATGGGCTCACTGGGGAGATGCCTAAGGCTAGTGTGTGCAGGGAGCAGGGCTTGTCACTGGACACTGTCAGCTGAATGTACAGGAATGACTAGGAAAGGATAAGGAGGATCACGCCTGCTCGCTCTGGGGGTTGTGCTGCATCTCTTTTTTTGTCTTGAATTGGCCTGTTCAGCTATCCTGCCACTGCTGCTGGAGGGGACATTGCCTGAGTTCCCTTTGAAGAGGCATGTTTTTTCATTATTATGGGGGCTGAGCTGCTATCACCCCATAATCCCTGCGTACTCGGGTACTTTATGACATGCATAGCTTTGACAAAGCTCTTTGTAATTGAGGGATTGGTTGCTATGGGCTGCTTTAGGCTTGTAGTGCTCTGACATGAGGGAATACAACACTGTTTAGCTAATGCTGCATGAAAACTTTCAAAATCTTTTTTATATTAAACTTTTAAATTTTATAGTTCAGATTATGAATCCACTTAACAAAGGAAGGATAGAGTTTAAAAAGCCTTTAGTAGTAAATCTACAGCATAAATCGTAAGTATTTAGCTCTTGTACGTGACCATGATGTTGAGGTTAGCAGGAATTGCAAGTAAGATTTCTCTGAAATGTATTCCCCATGCCCTGATTCTTCAGTGTCTTACTGTGCTTCACTTCTCACTAGTATCTGTTAGGTGTAACCAGAATTGTTGGTGACGTGTACTTGATGGGCTAAAAACTTGCTTTTTCCCACATTATTGTGAAATGTAACATAGCCATGGGGCTTTGCTCGGCAGAGAAACAGATTTTTTGGAGCGCGCCCGGATATCTGCAGTCCTGAGAGCACATGGAGTGGTGAGTGTGACCAGAGCAGTACAACCAGACCTGAAGAGGAACATGGCTGGTTCATACCACTGCCCATCTGCTACAGAACTTTGCTAAAAACTTTCAGATGGTTGAAAAGCACTTAAATCTTTGGCAGACTTAGAGCTTAGAGACTGCAGCAGACTGGATGAAAGCAAGGTAAAATATGTTTTTTTTTAACATTGTTCTTGTTACTGGATAGGATTCAGCTGCTGCTAGGATATTTGGTTGCAACAGGGTCCTGTTTTGATTGTGGCTACAGAGCTGCTTTGAAAAAATTCAAAGCAGATTTTTCAGGCACTTATGAAGTCACCTGAAGTTCCTGCATCCACAGCATCCTCTGGCAAGGTGCCCCACAAGTCTGTGTACAACCAGTTTTGTAAGCAGCCTCCTTTTGCTGGTTTTAAGCCTGGCTCCAGCTGCCTTCGTTTGATGGCCTTTGTTTATTTGTATTAGCAGAGGAAACAGCCAGTACCTATGCTCTCCTTCTATGATAATCATGGTCTTGTAAGCCTCTATCATTTCACTCAAGCATACTCGTTTTTCCAGGCTGTCTAAATTTAGTCTGCTCAACCATTGCTCTCATGAAAGCTACTCCATAGTTTTCAATATATTCGTTGCCTGCATTTGAAAATTTTCCAGTTCTGATGCATCTCCTTTGAAGCTGGGGTATCAGGACTGCTCAAAATAATCCAGGTATTGCATTCAATTAAAGGATTTGCACAGTGACACAATTACATTTTATGTTTTGTTCTCTACTCTTATCATAAAAACTCCCAATGCATGTCTTGGTTTTTTGGCTGCTGTTTAATTTGGAGCTGCTGGTTTTGTGCAAGAGTCTGTCACAACTGCAAGATCTCACCACTGAGCACTAATAACCAGCTCAGGGCCCATTCTTTCCCTATGTGCAAACTCGGCATTTTTCTGCACTGAATTTCATCCATTTCCTGCTTTGCCTAGTGCTCTGTAGCTTTATTACTCCTCTGTTTCCTCTTACCAGGATTGTCCTAGCTCAAGAATGAGGGCCAGGCCAGCCCAGACAAGGCCAAAAGCTTCTTTAGAAGATATACAACCCCATTTGTCACATTTGTGCAAAGCTTCGTTGAGTCAAAGGTGCCGTTTCCAGAAGTGTCTCATCTGACCTCCAGCTTGCTATGAAACTTGTCTTTCTTTCTCCCAAAAGGTCTCAGAAGGGTTTGCTGCAATTCACCTACCCTGAGGCTGACTGTAAAGATGGTGGACATATCCCAGGTGGCACAGATCCAATTAACGGATCAAGTTTCAACTTGATATAAAAAAAGAATAAAAAGTGGACTGTAAGCCATTGTCACAGGTCAAACAACACAGGTCATAAAGCCTCAGGGTAAGTGCAAGCAAATTTATTTGTTGTCAGAGGGGTCCACCTATGGAGAAGTACTACAGTGGGTTGCCTCAATCTGGAATTTTGCACTTTTAGGGGATGCTTCTAAATCTTCCCTTTGGATTAATGCAAACAAAATACTAATACCACCTTCAGTTCAAGAAACCCAGCCAGTTAATAAACCAATCAGTCCATCTTAAAAGCATTTTTGTATCAATGAATGTTACATATATTAAGCAATTATGCAGCACAGCATTCTTCTGTATGTATTTGAAATGTCAGATCCTGGGAGGTGAATTCTATTTTAACTTACAAACAGTCCAATTAAAATGAGAGGGATTGCTTTTTGGAACCTGCTGCTCCAGTGCGAACAGCAGAATCTGTTTCGCTTTGTAGCAAGAACCAGCACTGGCCTTTCAAAACCTCAGGCACGCACGTGCAACCTTGTGAACTCTGCAGTTTTCTTACTTGCCTGTAAGAAAAAGGCAGTGAAGATTATTATTAGACATTCATGTGTACATACTCCTGATTCTCCTCTATAACTACAGGCAGAAGACCAAATTTTGGTAAAATCATGCCCTTCAGATGTCAGCAGCATTGATGCTACAGGAAGAGTAGTTATTTTTTCCTATTCTATATTGCAGTTTGGGAGATTAGAGCTCTAGGAGTGTTTTCATTGTTTTTGCAGTTAACACATTTTCCATTATAAAATCAGAGAAGAAAATAATTGCTGTCCAGTTTCAAATGTTCAACATGTAAAACTACAGGAGAAATAGCAATGTAAAATGTTCATCAGGATCTTACACAATTTCTCATGCGTTGTGCTAAGGACAGAAAAGGCACATCTGCTTCTTTTGGTCCCCTCCTGTATTGGCCTAGGATGGGAAGATTTTCTTTTCACATTCTAAAAGGCCTACAAGGTCTTTTAGTCAATGTTATGTGAATTTTCCAATAAACTCTTCCTATTCTCTCTTTCTGCAGCTAGTGTGCCTGGTTTTCTCCCCATTTTGGATATCTTACACTTTTTTAGCTCTTCCTTAGGGAGACTATTAATTACATCCTTTTTCCTTATGGCAGGCAGATTATTTATTCATTCTGATTTTGCTAGTTCTGTAATGTGTTTATCTATGTTCCATTTATGCTTTTACTTCTGTACTTCTTTCTCAGTTTTACAAGTACTTTTTCTTCATCTTCCTCTTTCAAGACCTTTCCTACATAGATGTGTAAGATCTCTCATAATTAATGACAGCTCATCATTCATTTTCATTATACTACTGTACAAATCTTGTAAGAAAAGCCAGGGAAAACATAAAGTATCTCACCTTATAAACTTTGCAGCATGTCTGGTGATTGATATATCCCTTTGGCATTAATGATCCCTGAGAAGGTAATACAAAATTTGACCTAAAATAACCCAGCAAGGAACAGGAGGAGTTTATTTTGTATTAACCCAGTCAGAAAGCCCTCAGAGCTAACAGGCTGAGACGTTTGGTATAGTCTTGGAGACTTGTCCTGTTTCTTGGTAAAACTTGAATTGTTTGTCTAGGCTTAATCTAATGCTGCAGAAGTCAATGAAGTGGATGGGCCTTATGTGATGACCTGGATGGTGCAGGTGTGCGTATCATATGTGATCTTTGTAAGAGACTGAATTGTTATCTCAAGCTCTTTGTCTCAAAGATTGTTAGGTGTGAGGGACTGGACTGTCATCTCAAGGAACTGTGAACTGTTTATCTTGAGCCCTTTGTCTCTAAGATGGCCTGTTTAAGCAGGACACTCCTCTGTCCATAACGCCATTGGCCATCCAGGGGAGGAAATGGGGCTGGAGCTGATAAGATACTGGTTTCTGGTGTGATAGACGAAACCTGTAGCATGTGACATCATCAAAATATGCCCTATAAAAAACCATAGAGACAAGCTGTGGGGGATCCCATCACTGAAGAATTGAAGATTGAGGACCAACGGGATGCCGCTGGATCCGTGGTGGTGACTATCTTTGCAATTCTATCCCAGCTGCTTGCTTGATTTCTGCCTTTTCTTCCTTTTTATCCTATCACCACTATTTTTCCACTTTTGATACTTTTGATACTAAAAATTCTTTTGGGTATACGGCATTTGGCCTCTTTTGTGTCTTAATCTCGCTCTTAGGATCTGTCGAGACCTTCCCCGACATTGGATCCAAACAATCTGGTGTATCTGTGCAGAAATAACTGTTGTGTGAAACAGGAAGATGGGTGAATGGTGTTACCTTTGAATCATATATAGAACAGGCAATTTTGCACTGTGTTAATATGTTTTAGTTTATAACATTGCAGCATACATGTGATAGTATAAATATAGCCAATGGAAAAGTACTACTAAACTACATAGCTTCCCTTACATTGTACCGTAGTTTGATGTAACTGTATCTCTGTTACGCAGCATATACTGGATTCTGACTTGGTAGTGTGAAGAATAATTATCATTTCCATACCATGAAGCTCAGTAAGTCAATCTCCATGTACACCTCAGTTTTTAGACCTGTAACAGCGCAGTTTTTCTGGCTTTGCCTGATCTTCAGTTCAAACAAACGAAATTTAAAACCTGCAATTTTCCTAGGGGGAACAAATTCAGCAGCAGTTCAAGATGCAGCTGTGAATTCTGGGCACTGGATTAGTGGGAACCTAAGCAAGGGCTGAGTCCCCAAAGGAACTGAACTTGGCAGTTGCCGTGGATTGTGTGATAAATTAACAGTGCTATGAGACAGAACAGATTAAAATTTAATATTCTCTCTCTTGTAAATGGCTATATCTTTGGGAACGTAAGGATATGTGATAAATGAAGGACTTCAAAGGGCATTGTAACTGAATTTCTGACACATTTTGGCATGCTGTTTGTGAAGCATGCTCCAAAAGAAGTGCCTGGGTATCCCTGCAGTACAGTGGAGGTCTGCAGATAGACAGGTTGAGGGGTACATTGCTCTGGAGGGACCTTGGCTAAATGTTTTTACCCCCTTTAATCACAACTTTACAAAACAAAGGTATGTTTCATTTTAAAATAGTTTCTGTGCCTTGTCTGCATTGAGTTAAAAGTAATTAAAGTTTATGGATGGGAAAATGCTTTTGAATTTTAGGTGGAGATGAGGGGAAAATTGTTACATCTCTGAACTCCTCTGTGTTATTGCTCTATTAGAAATCATCTCTACTGTATGAAAATCTTTAACAACTCATGAAGGTATGTACATATAAATCCTCCCTAAACATGTCCTTTACAGCAAGGAAGGCTGGAAAACACATCTGGGGTCCCCCTGCTTCTTGCATTACACCTGCAATATTATGAAAAGTGTATGCATTAAAGATGTCATTTTCTGGCAGAGTCACCTCAATATAAACCATGTTGGATCCTACTTGGTTTAGCCTCCCAGAAGATAGTCTCCAACTAAACCATATGTTCCAGTGTATCAGATAAGAACCAAATAAGGCTCATGGCACTATGCAAGGTTTGTGTGGATCCTTGAATGTATAAAATGAGCATATCTACTGCTGTATTCATAAATTGTTGAGTCAGTGCCTTCCTCTGAGCTAGCTTGTGTAGTAGCTCTGCTTAGGTAGTGCCCAGAGATAAGTAGGCCATAGCCATGTTTCTTCTCCCCAGTTCTTTGGAGTGACTGCTGTGGAGGTTTTACATTCTGCAGAAATGCCGAATGCCTGTACAGGAGCAGATTATACATGGATATTGGTTATTAAATGCAGATAAATCTATTAAGATAGCACAAAATACTTAAAAGGTCAGGAACAGCAGTAGTGTTTGCACAGGCATGTTATCCAGTATGCAGTGAGCAGCAGCAGTAGTCAGCTGCCGGCTTGACTAAGGAACAGAAAATGTGTATGCAGTGTGATAAAGCTTTCTATGGAAGTAATCTTTTAATCTTATGTTTTTCTAATTTATTTTAGAAGTTTTGTATTTTCATACTTAAGCTAGCAGTTTTGAAGCAGTGCTGTGATAAGAGTATGAGAAAAGTAGGGCTGCTGGGAGAGGGAATATCTTTTGTAGATTAATGGTGCTGTTGGAAAAATTGGCTAAACTGTTTTACATGCAAGGCTGCTTCAGATTTGAAACAAACAGCAAATTTCAAATCTTGTGTGTGTTTTTTTTTTTTTAAATAGACTAAACATCATAATATTGTAAATATTTATCTCTGAAAATCCCATTTATTCTATTAATTCTTTCAGAAAAAGGCACAATTTAATTCAGATCTTGTGCAAGCCCATGTTTGGTTCCAGCAAGCAATTTTTCAGATAATTAAACTTTACAGAACTGCTTCCCATTATAAAAACCAGCTGAAAAATGAAAGAATTAAAAATATTTAGAAATCTACTAGGATGTGAGAAAAATAACCACGATAAACTTCAGA
The DNA here is from genome assembly GCF_947461875.1 of Haliaeetus albicilla. Lineage (NCBI taxonomy): Eukaryota > Metazoa > Chordata > Aves > Accipitriformes > Accipitridae > Haliaeetus > Haliaeetus albicilla. The sequence continues at coordinate 9,752,435 of NC_091516.1, forward strand.
TTGCAGCATAGGTAAGTGATATATAATTTATGAGTTTAACAAAAATATCAATTGTCATACCATATCTTAAGAGGGCAGACTGGCATTTTCAGGTCTAATGAAGTAAGAGCATTTTGAAGAGGCGTTTAAAAGAAGAGAGGATAGAAGATGGCAGATGGGGTTTCTAAAACAGGGAATTGCTTGGAGGAAAGTCTGAAAAGGTACATGAGGGAAGGAAATGTAAATTGGTTGGCTAGGTTTATAGAATAGCCTTCTATAATAATGTTATGGCAGATGGCATGTACAGCCTAGTTATTGAGAAGCCCAATAAGAGCTCAATATTATCTTTAGTTTAGCTTATACAAAAACATATTTATGATATGAAAAAACAGCCACATGGCAGACACTTCATAAGCTCCCGAAGCATTGAAAGTCTTGTTTTCACATGAATGTCATCAGATCCATAGGGTGCTTTCTTTCCTAAAAATGCACTGTTTGTATTAAGAATCCAAAGTTAACCTTTCAAAGGAAATCTAATTGAAGCAGTGTAAATTAACATTTCTCTTTTAAGCTCAGGAAGGTGTGGATTTGTCTTGCTAAATTAGGAATTAAGCTTTGCAACAGGTTGCTGTTAACCAGCTACATCGTGGCAATGCATAAATATTTGAGAAGTAATCCGGGTCTTGAAAGAAGTAAGATTTTCCCCTAGTTAATCCAGGATATAAATGTTTTAAAATACCCATTTCTCTGCTGAATACTCAAGGTTTGAAATTTATTATATAAGAGTCCTTTAATTCTCTTAGGCTGTATTTAAAAACCAAGGCAAGCAACCAAGAAAGCAACCAAACAAGAATAAAATCCTTTGTAATGACTAGTGAGAGGACATTTGTGTATACAACATACCAGTTCTGGGATGGGATTCTTAATTCAATAGGCGTTAAACACTTACATGATTTCGCAATATTATAGAACCCTGTGCAAAGCATACTATGTAAGTATTGCATTACAGAAGTGCTCAGATACAATGAGAGTTATTTATAAATGCAAAACTGAAGTAAAACACAGTATCTGCAGACTTTTTTCCCCATAATACCATATGCACACTAGTATTGCCCTAGTACAAACACCAAGGGAACAGTATAAATATCACACCTACTCTGCACTTTTTGAAACAACATTTAATGCTATTTTATGGCAGCTCTAGAGAAGTGGTGTTGTGATGGTGATGGTTTAACACAATCTCAACTGAGTACAGCAGTACTGCTGGCATAACTCTGAGAATACAGACTTTGATTATGTCAGACAGCAGGTAAAGCAGGAAAAGGATACAACTCACTGCTGTGTATTCAAACAAGAGGATGCAAATCCTCTTTTGATGCCCTGGTGAGTAGACATGGTGTCCATGGTGGCTTGGAGGGAGCCTTTTACTCCAGCCCAGATAAACTGCCCTTCCACCACAGCTGCTGAAGTTCGCCAGCACCAGTGCCTGCTGGCTGAAGTGCCTTCACCATGTCCATTCCCTGTGTGCTGCACAGGACACTTTCCTTGCAATGAAGACAGGCTTTCTGCTGAAGCTCTGAGTATTGTGAGTGCAGAGATGAGGAGAGGAACTGTTGTTTGTCATATTTTATGATCCTGTCACTTTATTATCCACTTCCGGGTCCCGTTACTTGCCAGATGCATCTCTAAAGAAACAAAGTGGTCTCTTTCAGTACTTGGAAGCCTGTTAATCTACTGGATCCCGGGGATCTCTTTATGCTCTTTGTTTTGCATCGTTAGTGGAATTACACATTACTCAAACTTATAGACCTGTTTATGGAACAGAAGGGAATACACATTCTATCTTGTCTTTTATATTGAAGTAGCTGATGGGAAAATCTAATCTTCAGGAGGGCATACATTGTAAAAGTTAAAATAGATAACTGGATTGTGACTTGCCTTTCTACCATTGACTTATTTGGTCACAGCAAAAGCTGTCTTAACGCTTAGGTGATTGCTGAAGGTAGCGTCACATGAATCTAACTTACTGTGTGCTTTGTTATGTGTTTTGCCATTTGTATCGAGGTATTTTCCAAGTCTCTTAAGTACATATTAGATGTCTGTATAAAAGCATTTCCTGCATGTTTTGGACAAACGATGCTAGTGGGCTGTTTTGCTACAGTCTGTCTTATAACAAAATACCTTCACCTGCTGCATGGGAGGGCTAGTGCTGGTCCTGCAACTTGTTGGGATGCCATGTAGAGAAGTGCTAATGAGAATCTGTGTCCCTAGTAAGCATGTATCACACCTTTTTTGTGTACTGCACTGAAGAATGTACATGGGACTTTGTGCTGAAGAGCTCTTGAGGTTCTCAACCATCTTCATACCTGGCAGTAGAAGTAGTCTCAAGTAACTTTAATGTCAAGAGGCATTAAGTGCATGAACATTTGTACAGAGTAATGGTATGGATTTCTTCATCGATGGCTCCCTAAGAAAGTTGTTCTCTTTTCATAGTAGGCTGTAAGTCTTCAGAGGGAAAGCATTAAAAAAGGTATTTCTCCACCATTTTCATCTGAGTACTGTACAGATTTTTTTCTTCACTTCATATCAGGGAGGGAGCAGACCCACTATGAAAACAGTAGTGCATTAATGCAGAAGGAGATACCATCCTGTGGCAACAGGACTTTAACCCCAAACTAGAACAAATGAGTAGTTCTTCTCCCTAAAAGATACACACTTCTATGGCTGGAAGACTTCATGAGATTAAAAAAACCAAATCCTGCATAAAGAAAACTTGCGGGCTGAACAGAAAAATATGTTCCGACACTTGTGAACTGTGAAGAGTAAACACCTTTTAAGGTCATGCAGCCAAGGACAAATTGCTTGAAACAGCTAACAAGCAAGCAAAACCCACAGTAAAAATCTTCAGTTTACTTCGTTTTTCTTTTCTGCTGGGTTGGGATGAATCTTCATTTTCTGCTTATTGAGAAACTTGTATGGATTACAGCCATTTGGGCACGGTTGGATGCTCAACCTGAATATGTAATACATTTCAAAAGTATTTGCTACCTATTTTCCCTTTTCTCTCGTGTAACTCTGTTGCAAGAGGCTGATAGAAGTGGTTACCTTGTTCATTCACTGTGGAGCATTTCTAAAATTTGCGGAGAGTTTCTTCACACAAGGAGCGAGCAGCCCAGACTAACAGTGAGGGAAATCACCCTGGCTGCCATATTTTGAACGGTGGCTGGCTGATACACCTAACAGAAGCATGTTTTTTTCAGACAAGTGACAAGGATTTCTCTAGTCTCCATTTGCCATGGAAGATAAATACTCAGAAGCTTTTCCTGAAGATCTATATGCAAACAGAGGGTACTTGAACCTTATATACTGAAGCATAGATCTGTTTTATTTCATTTTCCTATTTTTATTGAGGGAAAGGTTTCTCTGGGATCTGTGAGTTGTGTGCTATAGCAGTGTTGCAAACCTCTGCGTGGGCTCGCTGACGCTGCAGGGTCTGTGGGTTATGCTCCATCATTTTCCCAGGTCCGTCTGCAGGTGTGCCATGATGTCCATCTGCCAGGCTAACTGCAGCGGGTGTCACGGTGCCTGCTGTGCCCGCAAGACCCCTATGGACAGGGTGCTGCCAGCCACCTGTGCCCGAGCTGGTGAATACCTGTAGCTGTCGTGCTGTTGTTTTATCATCCTGCTATTCACTTTCTGACCTCCCTGTGATTCTCCCCCATAGGGTGGAGGCATGTGCATCATTTTCTGGTACTCGTCCAGCAGTCTGCATTCCTTTCTTGGCCGCTGTTTCATGGAGGTAATTTTATTCAGTGTATGTATCATACTGGCAAAATGCCATTCTGACTCTGGGGCAGTGGGGTTCTACGATAATAGAGGTATTTTTGGAAGCAGAAAGAGACACACAAGATTTCAAGTTTGCTTTAAATGCCTTTCTCATTTATAAAACAGTGACTTCAAGGTCCTGGTCCTGATCTGTGTGAGTACTTCTAACTCGCACATTCATTTCTGTTTTGTTCTGCTACTGGAGTAACTTACAAATAGTTTCACCATTTCACTCTTCTCATGTAAATTAGGCTATCTGCAGCATAAGACCCCGTAGGCAGGCTACACAGACTCATCACAGGTCCCTGCTACATGTAGAACCAGTTGTACTTCGAAATCAGTAACACTACTCATAGGCTAACTACTAGTTATTTGAAAGCTTCAGGATAAGTCCCTAGAGGATTTAATTCCAGGCTCATTGAATGGCAGAGGGAGAAAACAATTTCTCAAGAGAGCATTAACTCTCCTACTTTCTAAGCTAAACTTATTATATATGTTATGTGCATGATATACATACGTATTTTAGCCCCTTGAAGGGAAGTGAGATGGAGAAAATCATATCCTGTTTGAAACATCATCTTTTTTCATTGTCTATACAGACATCACTTGCCTGCTCTGAAGAGCTGCTGTTGCCACATTTATAGCCTTGAAGTGTTTCTATCATGCTTTTATGTTATGCTGTAACTTATTAATACACACAATTCCTGATTTGAGATTAACAATGAATGTGTTCTCACCAGTTGCTTAATAACCAGGTGTACTGCTCTGATGTGTCTCTCTGCCGATGCACATGATTTATGAAAAGCAGAATCTAACTTTATGGTGTGTTTAAAACCTCCTAAGCTTCTCCTTGTCCTGCTGTCAGTTTTGGCTGTTCCATTATGGTCTGCTATTTTCCCTACTGGTGCTTTTTTTTTTTTTTTTTTTTTTTTTTTTTTTTTTTAAATAAGCTATTATTCCTTTGATTAAATTGCAGCTTAATAAGTTTTTTTTTTCTTACTAAGATTTTAGCAAATCAGGCAGGCTGTAGTCTCTGGCTTTTATGCCTAATTAAAGCTCTTTATTTTGAGAGACTATAGATTGTCATGCATTACTGTTTCCCATTCTCTCCCTAACATTAATAATCTGTTTATCATACTCAGTAAGTTTCATTTCAGCTCACTGTCTTCATCATTGCTTTAGACTCACAGCCAAGAATGTTCATGTGTCTAGAAATTAAGAAATGCAATGCATAAGAAGCAGAATCCTGTTAAAGGCCTCCTCCAGCTCTGACCATCTTTCACTGCAGTTGCGATCCCAGGATTATCTATGGGGAAAGAGTTTGAGGCTCCAACACAAAGATATGGCCAAAGGGAGGACACAGTGGCTTTGATTCTCCAGCTATTGTCTTAATTGCAACTGGTTTTGTTGAACCCAGAATGTGCAACGTAACGTGCCTTTGTAGTCTGTACCCTCTGCTCTGTGTGTTGCAATAGCACCAGACTGAAGCAACTTGGCACAAAGAACCTCAGAGTGTGACATTCCTCCTTAGAGAAGATGATGGACAACAGGAATAATTTTGATAAAGCATTCAATACAGTTTCCAGGAGATTGACATCACTGACCATGTGCCAATTTACACAGAGATTATAGAAGTCTTTGTGATGCTGCTGCACTAGTCTGCAAACCTTTCCCAGTCTTGTGTCCTGAAATGCATTATGTTTATGTGTTGCTTTCTGATTGCCAGGGAGAAAAACTTAGTATAAAAATCATTAGTAATATAAATAATAAAAATATGTTGTGTATCTATTGTATATCCACTTGTGCAACATTGCTTCTAAAGAAGAATATTTGACTCTGAATAAGGTCTCATGCTGTGTTTTGTTCACCTGCATTCAGCCATACAACAAATTACTGTAGGTGCCCATATGATTTACAGTTTTTATTGATTTACAATTTTTATCCACTCAAGAAAAATGATGGTGCTTTATTACTGCTTCATACTGAGTTGTTATTGTCTGTATTGCTGTATACTTGTCTGGTCTTGGGCTTTCTTTGCTTCAGGATGAAGCAAAAAATGAAAATAATTGTTTTTCAATCAGTAGATTTTATTTGTGAATCAGCCCTCAGCTGTTATGTGCCAGTAGATCTTTTGTTGATAGTTTCTTCCCTGCTCAGTCAAGCCATCTGACTCTGAAATAGTTGCAACACTGCCTTTGATCTCACTGGTTATGTAATATTAAATATCCATCAGTACTTGTTTTTGCCACCACACCTAAATCTCTGGTGTGACAGGGAGATGGAAGCTTTAATTCCTATTCCTTAGTTTTAGCACAGTTTTGGAAAGATAGCCCTCCCCCTACCGCACTTTGTGAAAAGGGATGGTCTTTCTGTTATTTTAACACCATTTAATGCTGCCTTCCATTTTGTTGCACTCCAGTGATCATAAAATTTTCTCTCCAGAAACAAACTGTCTTCATTTTTGTTAATTGTTTGAATCAACTCTTTTAAAATCCACTCTCTTTTTAAATAAGAAGGGCCTGTTTTTAAAAGTGCCATCTATTTGTCTTTATCCATTTGGTGAAGCCTACCCCTGTTGATGCAGTTAAAGGGTTCAGAATCAATGGGATTTCCTTGTGCTCGCCTTCATCCTCTCTTCAGATAGAAAGTGCAGGGATGTTGAGCCATAGAATAAAATGTACCGGTTAAGTCATTAAATGTCCCATATGAAAGGCCAGTCACCAAAGTGTATTGGACCTTTGCTGTCACAGCCTGTGCCCCTTCTGCATGTAATCCATTTTCTAAACTACTTGCTCTGTATCTTGAAATAGGATGTGGTTTCCACATGTCCTTTTGTGCTGTGAGTTCACCCTGACTCTGTCACCTCATTTGGGTTGACTTTGTTTTGTTCTGCAGGACCCAGGACAAGCTCTCTTTATCTCTTAGTCTTCAATCAGAAGAGAAGAGGATGCCTGGCACCACCTCAGCCAAAGAAGCCTGACATGGTCATAAGGTGAAAAACTCTGAGGAAGATGGGAATATATGAGGACTACTCAGGAAAGTATGTTTACTAGTAAATTACCCCGCCTTTCTCATATTTGAGAGATTAGTCAGCACTAATATTTATGCAATGTGTGCTTTAAACAGTGCTCACACAGCCATACTTAGGTGGGTGTCTGAGTCCTTCACACAAACGAGGGCTGCAAGCCTAAGCACCAAAAGCTGCATCAGCTCCGTGTGCTGCTGCTGTGGTATGTGGCTTTGCTACAGTGATGGTGTAACTGGAGCTCCAGATGGCCACTCAGCAGCTACCAGAACAGAGACATTTCTCAGAGGTGTCACTAATATCCTGCAGAGTCTGCCCTGATCATGGTGTGGAGGCTCCAGGATGGCAGCTTGGAACAGATTTTGGTACTACCTGCTCTGCCTTTTGACACCCACTGGCAGGACGTCATTACTATATTGGATCTATCAACACAAGGGGTGTCAGGAAAGAGCTGAAGGATCTGGTCCTTTTCATTAAATAAAAATGAAAAAAAAAAGGGGGGGGGGGGAAGTTTATGACAAGAGATGCAATATAATAGTGCTGCTAGGAAAGACCGGGTGAGGGGAGGATGCTAATCTACATTTGTTACCTGACTAAGATGAAATTCAGGTTATAACTGGGGAGTGGTTAGATGGCCACACAGGAATATGCCATCCTGAAAGGATAATGCTTTTTGGCCACTCTTCCTTTGGTGAAATACTTCTCATCCACTCCACAGAAACCATCATCACTAAGAACAATGCACCAGTAAGAAAGTGTAATAACGTGTGCATAGGTGCCTGTAGGCCCAGAAGCTCGTCCTGGAAGGATCCTGACAGCCAGGTACAGAAGCAACCATGGTCTCAATTTTCCACAGGTGAGAACAATTTAAACATCCCTTTATAAGGTATTTTAGCACTGTACCATTGGAAAGCTCTGAAATGTGTTGAGCAGAAATGACTGCTAGTCTGATAAAGCTGAAGGGTATATTAGTTTTTTTCAGATCCAGCAGACAGGTCTAAATAAATGGTATCAAGGACTCTTTTGTAAGGTCTCTTCATTCTGTTTTTCCAGGCAAGTACATTGTCTGAAGCTGTTGGGTTTGGTACTTGATGCAGCCCTACTAAAGATTCCTAAAAAGAGGTAATGACTTCTCATAAATAAGGAGGTGCAAAGTATGTGGTGATGATGGTCTGTCATCACATAGAAATGCAAATGAAAAACATTGTGTAGGAGCTTCTCTTAATTTTTCTTGACATGACAGTTGTGTTCTTTTGGCATGCAAAGCTGGTGAGTGGCCACGTCCTCTGAACAGGCCTCCATCTCTCTACTGAAGTACCCAAATTAAGAGATGCAGGACTGGACCTAGAAGTACATCCCTGTGCAGACACAGGACAGTCCACCCTCAGACAGAGGGATGTCTCCAAGCACTGGAGTGGCACTGCTGCAGCCACTCTGTGAAGCCAGGTCTGTAAGTCTCTGGTGGGTTGACCCTGGCTGGACGCCAGGTGCCCACCAAAGCCGTTCTATCACTTCCCCCTCCTCAGCTGGACAGGGGAGAGAAAATGTAACAAAGAGCTTGTGGGTCAAGATAAGAACAGGAGAGATCACTCACCAATTGCCGTCACGGGCAAAACAGACTCAGCTTGGGGAAAATTAACTCAATTTACTACAAATCAACCAGAGTAAGGTAATGAGAAATAAAACCAAATCTCAGAACACCTTTCCTCCACCCCTCCCTTCTTCCTGGGCACAACTTCACTCCCGGATTCTCTACCAACCCCCCCAGTGGCACAGGGGGACGGGGAATGGGGTTTAGGGTCAGTTCTTCACACATTATTTTCTGCCGCTTCATCCTCCTCAGGGGGAGGGCTCATCACACTCTTCCCCTGCTCCGGCGTGGGGTCACACCCATGGGAGACAGTTGTCTATGAACTTCTCCAACGTGGGTCCTTCCCACGGGCTGCAGTTCTTCACAAACTGCTCCAGCATGGGTCCTTTCCACGGTGTGCAGTCCTTCACGCACAGACTGCTCCAGCGTGGGTCCCCCACAGGGTCACAAATCCTGCCAGAAAACCTGCTCCAACGTGGGCTCCTCTGTCCACAGATCCACAGGTCCTGCCAGGAGCCTGCTCCAGCGCGGGGTTCCCATGGGGTCGCAGTCTCCCTCGGGAACCCACCTGCTCCAGCGTGGGGTCCTCCATGGGCTGTAGGTGGATATCTGCTCCACCGTGGACCTCCCTGGGCTGCAGGGGGACAGCCTGCCTCACCATGGTCTTCATCATGTGCTGCAGGGGAATCTCTGGTCCGGCACCTGGAGCATCTCCTCCCCCTCCTTCTTCACTGATCTGGGTGTCTCCAGGGTTGTTTCTCTTACATGTTCTCACTCCTCTCTCCAGCTGCCGTTTCCATCTGTCCCAACTTTTTTTTCCTTCTTAAAAATGTTATCACAGAGGCGTTAACACTATCACTAATTGGCTCAGCCTTGGCTGGCAGCGGGTCCGTCTCAGAGCCGGCTGGTGTGGGCTCTCTCTTGAACACAGGGGAAGCTTCCAGCAGCTTCTTACAGAAGCCACCCCTGTAACCCCCCTGATAGCAAAACCTTGTCACACAAAGCCAATACAAAGTCTGAACAGTGTCATCTCTCACAAGGTTTCACGAAGTTTAGACCATTGAGGAAACCAAATGATCTAAAAACATCGCTGAGTTTATTCTCTGCTGGCCCTTTCTCAGCCAGTCACTTGGATGTTCTTTTTGTGCAAGGTGTCCACTATATCTCTGAATCATTGCAAAACCCTCTATTCTTTGACAGCCTGAATAGCATGGCTATGTATGGATTGGCTCCCATGTGGGGTTTTTGTTTATTTCTAGGATGTGAAAACAGAAATAAAGAGACTAGCAATAGAAATGGCTGAGGAATAATGGGTAGAATTACCATCAAACCTTTAGTATTTCAAAAGAAAGGCTTTCAGTTCCCCTGTATCTAGGAAAGCCTGCCATCTTTCTCTTGATTTTGGAAAGTGTGCATTTCTCTATACAACATCCAAAATGTCGCTTTATAGCTTCCTGTGTTCAGGAGAATATCTACCTGCTGTTAAAGCAAATTCTGCATATGTCTGTGCAGGGGTCTCTAAAAAGTACACTGAATGTTAAATGCCTGCTAGGACACTAACATAACTGCTCTGAATCTTGCCAAAGAGACTTGAATTTGTAATTTGTACTGTGAAATTTCATTGTATACCAAGTTCAATTAGTTGCAGTTGTGCATCTTCAATGAATGCCATTTCTATGTGTCTGTGAAACAGCTCACCAGCAGTGCTCTCTCCCAGGGCTGATCTTTGAAGAAATCCAGAGGTGACATGTCAAGGCCAGCACTCCCTTTTCTGTAAGATTCACTCATATTTGGACAGTTCTCACATTGCAGTTTTTGATACTTTTAACCTCCTTCAGTTGACTAGTTTCTCTTTATTGCTTTGTACAAAATGCCACAGTTAAGTCCTTGGACACATAAATAGAAAATTATAGAATTACAAACCCGTTAACATAAATAGAATTAAGAAAAATACTTTAGTGAATCACATAGGCACACAGACGTTACACCTAATTATCACACTCTCACTCTGAATTCTTATTTTGTTGTGCAAAGCGACTGGTGAATAAAGTGTTCTGCATTTTTTTTTTTAATACTTAAACATGTCCTTCTCAGTCAAGTGATAAAATACAAAACTAATTAAAAAATAGGACATGATTTTTTTTATGTAACAAAGTAATTTAGTCAAACAGCTTTAATTTTCCAGTCATAGTGAATCTGTCATTTTTTATATTGTAAAAGGACTTATTCATAAGGAATTTCAAAACTCCTTTGCCAGAGAGCAATCTTCTTTTCAGTGAATGCGGAAAACTATAAAGTTCAAACAAAATGCATTTCTAATTCACACCACATGTCCCATGGACACAGTACCATGATACTTAAAGTTAGTTCTGCGTGGTATGCTTAGCGTCTTGAACAAAAATAGTGTGTAATTTCATTACGGAGAAAGATTTTTATGAGCACTTCATGATCACTGCAGTGATGTATTTGACAGTAAATCCAAATTCTGTTGTTTTCACATGAAAATCTTCATAGGGTTTGATCTCAGTAGTGAATTGGAGCAGTCTGTGACTGTAGGTCTTTCTGAAATTGTTCCTCTCCTGTTCCTAGGCTGTGGGACCTCTAAATGGTTGGGACTGAAACTGTCCAGATAGCTTAGGGAACAGTTTATTTGTCAGTATTTGTCCAGATTCCAAATAAATTTGCAAAGCTTGCCACTAGCTCATATTCATGCTCCATTCTAGTTTCTTGTACTGTAGTGAAGTGGCAAAGACATTGTTTCTTTTAAAGCATGTCTGAAATTTCCATGTCCAGGTATATGGTCCAATAATAAATAAATGTTATTTCAGGCAGCAAATAGCCCCCCCCCCCCCCCCCCCCCAGTGAAGACATTATGTTGGCTTTTATAAAGCTTATGTTCTAAACCCAAGCCTTTCTCCAATAAGAGCAGGATGGGAGTACAACATTTCCAACATTACAGATTAATACTTTTCTCTTGCACATTAAATAATTGCCATTTAAATTAAATGGAAATCCATAAAAATGATATATTGATATTTGAGTTTGACTAAAAGATACTGAAGTGTAAGTATTTGCAGGAAAGTAGAGTTTGCAGCAAACTTCCTTTGTTACAGGGTTTTTCCCCTCAGCTTTGCTCTGCTAGCAACACTGGCTCTCTAAACCAGTAAAGAATTAAAATTATTGAATCTACTGTAAATTATTCCAGATTAATCAGGGTTCACCATGTTATTTATCTTATTTTCCATCGTTGCTTAAATATGTGCTGGAGCAAAGTTCAAATAAACTAGTCCATGGGATGCTCAAACCCCTGTCCAAGTGGATAAGAGCTGTACTAGCTTTTATCATCCTACCTACATCCTGGACAGGAAAGTAGTCTGACCATTTTGAAAGTGTATTAATATTCCCTTTTGATGGAAATGGGTCAGCAAACTTGTTTTTTCTTTCTTGTCCCCCATTTCTTTCTCAGTTGTGGCTTTCAGCTGGAAGATTTCTTCCTGACCTCAATTCTTTAATAAAAAGCACAACCCCCCCCCCCAAAGCCCCTGACTTTAACTCTAGTGCAAGTGAGAAATCCCTGTTTTGTGGTGTTCCCACGTGAAATGTCATGCCTGTAAATCTGTTTGCAAAATAAGAACCTGAAAGGATTTTACTGATGGTATGGTTACATAGCAAGACATTTCTCTGGGTAGGAATAGTCTTTAAAAATCATTCCACGTTTTCTAGATCCCCTTCCTTGCTGATGTAAGTTTATGGATGCTGTTGTTTATGAACTTGGTTGCCATTGTTTTAAATCAGCTAATTATATCATACTTTGTTAATTCCAATTTTGTTTATCCAGTTAGTAGGGGTCATTGTGGAGGGTCTTGGGTGTTTAATACTGACAGCTAGGTAGGCAGGTCTATTTGAGTCCAGTGGAGTTAGGGTAAGCTAAGTAACCGAAAGCCCACCCTGCCAATCTTCCTTCAGCTCTTCAGAGTGGTGGGTTTTGTGACACTGTTGTACAACTAAGAGCTTTCGGGGGGGTGGCAAAATAACTCTTTCACTCTGATGTCCCATTATGTAAGAGCCAAATAATTTAATGTAAGAAAACAAATAACCTTTATGAGTCTGGTTCATTCTCTGTCTTTTTTTTTTTTTTTTTTTTCCCAACAGGAAAAAAAGGCATTTACCAGTACCTGTCTGCACACAGCTCTTGGAAGTGAAGAACTGGTTTCTCTGTCTGGTATATGCCTCATTCACTCTTGTTTAAAAGAACCCACAATAGAAAGGCAAGAGGAGACAGAGAGGTCAGGCTGATTTGCTGGGAATGAAGCATGAAGCAGAAACAGTGTAACATTTTTCTCATGTCAGTATTCATATTGTAGAGGTGAGCACGCTAAAAGGTTACTTAGTATTAAAATGAATAAATGGAGAAGTCTCACACTCAATATGTTTATGTCACAGAAAAATTCCATTTGTATTTGAAATTAAAAATACTTGCATGCACAGAGGATCATTTAAGATAAATAGATTTAATATTTATGTAAATATGCTTCAATTGCTGCTGGTGTTATGTGATAAATATTTTTAATATGAAAAAGCTTTTTGTTTTGTAGCCACTCTAAGGCAAAACCAGCCTTTCACAATTTATCTTTCTTCTAGAATTGGAGAACGATGACTACGTTAAGCCTAAACACCACTAATAAGCCAGGAGCAGACAAAATTAAGTATGATTACCAAAAAACACCTTCTGGGGAAGAGTTTGTACTGTAGCCAAATTCCTTCCCTTCTCTTTTTTCCTTGCATTTCTGTTTCTGCCTCAGTTCATGCCTGTGGCTCCTAGAGGCAGCTGTATTAATTTCTGCTGTGTATTCAGGCTCTTGCTTTTCTTTTTTCCTTTTTTTTTTTTTCCTCCTGTAGTTTCCAGAGGCCATAGAGCAAGCACAAGAACAAAGCAAGCTGAAAAATCAGTTGCAGGTTAAAGAGAAAGGGAGAATTTTAAGCCAGAATAGGCAAAGTGAGATAAAAAGGTAAAATGTCTGTAAAAGAGCAAGGCAGAGGGCAAAGAGCAATGAGAGCAGCTCCAGGTGGGCAGCAACCGTGGTGTGACCAAGAGATGGATTTTCAGACTGCTTCCATCTCATTGAATTGTGGAGAATGGATCGCTGATCCGTATGTTAATCCTAGAGGTATTACACCAGTGGGTGCTCCCCTGAATGAAGGGACTGGTACTGGGAGGAAATTCTGTCCTCACTTGAAAATTACACATTTCTTGTGACCATAAAAATGAAGCAATGACAAAATCTAAAAGGACAGAAGAAGAAGAGAAGATAATGGCAGCAGAAAGGAGGGAGAAATAAAATAATGTTCTTGGGAGTGCGGTATTTGCACAGTGATGGAAAGCTAGTGGCACATACTACCTGCATGGTTCTTGCTTTTCATTCCTGTATTTGTGGTGGACAAACAGGGATATTTGGTTAAATCTGTAGGTTTTATGAGCTCTTTCTTTCTTTAGAAAAAAGTGGATGAAGCCATGTCTACTGTAATTATGTGCCATTATATGATTTTACTATGGTTAAAGTAATACCACCTTACGTTGTGCAAGAAGAGCTTCTAAGAATAATGAAACTTTTTCATTACATCTATTTTTATACAGAAAGAGAAATACAGGTTACTTTTAGTGCACTTTAATGTGTAGAGTGACTTTAGCTTTCTGACTGTTTATTTTCATTTTTTAAAAAGTTCTGCTGTGAATCAATGTAGTTACATTTCCACAAAACTGGTTTGCTCCTCATGCCCAAGGACCTTCTCTTGTCATTATTTGTGCCCTTTAGTGCCACAAAAATAGCAGAGACTTGCAGCGAACTGTGGTGTTCAGCAGAGATGTGTTGGCTTGCTGAAGCTGTTCGTCATTTAGGAAGATCATAATGTGGTAATAATTGAAATAGAGCTTGTACCTATGACAAGTGTTGTGAGTCACACTCCTCACCACGAAAGAAAAATAAAAAATTGCTCACTCTTACTGATCTAAGATACTGCTGTTCTCTTGCTGCTAGAATCAGGTGTAACGATCTTGGGATTTGCTGACCTTATTGGTCAGCCTTGACTCTATACAAGTGCTGTGAATAGCAAAGCAGTCTTGTTGGGAATCTTTTCCTCCTCTGCTTGTTTAGGATTTATATGGTCTTTGGATTAGAAGCCTGTAGTACATTATAGTGTCTGTAAGGTTGAAATGATGCTCCCATTTCAAACAATTTATGGTAAAAATGTTTATAGAATTCTAGGAGAAACTACAAATATCTATAGGTGCCTGTTAGCTTACTGAGTGAATTCAACTTGGCCTGTGATAAAAATAATTATTATAAACCAGTACCTTCTAAACTTCATGCCATGAAACACAAGGGGAGAAACATTCAGAAAATTTCTTGTAAGCCAAGTAGAACTGCTAAACTGAAAAGCTGTTGGTTGCACAAAGTTTCCTGAGTGTGGGGCAGGTGAATGGGCTTCCCTGTTTATCATGGAAGTGTGTCCTGAAACTAGCTAGCTTCTTGCTCCAAGTTGAGCAGACCACTGCCATGTAAAACCACTCACATGTGCTCTCTGTCGCAGTGGATGGTCCTTGCAATATGCTCCAGTTTAGCCATAAGGCCTCCCCAGTTCTACTGGCAGTGGGGTTTACATGGCAATATGGATGACCCTTTTTGTAGTCATTATGTCAATACCGTAACAAAGACTAAATAATGTTTAAAAAACACTTTGTTCCATTTGCAGAAGAATACTAGATGTGACTTTTTTTTTTTTAAGTCTGTGGCCAGCAGCCTGTGCGACCTGTGACAGATATGTTGATCAGAAGTAGGAAAGCATGGCAGTTCACTCAGAGATACAACCTACTGGAAATGCATTTCCTCTTCTGGATTTCTATATTTCTGATATATTTGTGCCCTTTGTGGTTTTGCATGCTCTGCTTGTATATTTTTAGAAGTTCTTTGAATCACTGTTTGGCTCTTCAAAAAAAGTTAAGTTATGAGAATAATTTGCCTGCTGGGACCTACCCAGAGTGAAAGAGCAAAGGAAAAACAAGCATTAAAAACCACATCTAGAGATCTGTTCTCTACCCAGCTCCACAAAGGTGAATGTTTCCCCTTGAGTTGCTATGAATTTTTGCCCTAGGTTAGATTGAGTAGAAACTGAGTGAAAGCCTTCTTACATTGCAATCATACAGTAGTGGAACAATTCTTTGAGGTCATCAACAATACAAGAATTTTTTTTTTTTTCTTGGCAAGGTTTATTTTCTCTGAGGTTAACATCAGTGCAATCTAACAAGTGAAACCATGGCATCACAAGAGCACAGATCCTGTGTGTTGAAATGTCCAAAGTATCTTGAGTGTTAGACATAAGTGGAGCCATTCCTCTGCTCTGCACACCAGCTGTTACCTTCTGCTGTATTTGAGTCTCATTTGAGTGCATCTGCAATCCTGAAGTGACTAATCTTTAGTCATCAGTACATTCATCTAAAACAAAATACATGAAGAACCTAATACAAAGCAAAGATTTTACAAGAGGTCAAATTCTGCAATCTTTATCTGTACTTCAATCAGGGAGGTTCTCATGTCAGCTAGAGAACCCTTTCAGGGTAAATTGTCTGGTAACAGTTTGTGCCTACAGCAGCAATCCCACAGCCAAATTTTCATCTGGTTTTAGATTTAATGAAATTATTGAGAGTGTTATTTGAGCAAGGACCTAAAGACACTTTTTTGCTCTACTTTTGTGCTTCTCCTGAGGAATTTAGAAATGATAAGCAATATTCTTTAGCTCTATGTGTCTGCATTTTGCAATACTTACATTCAGAATATCATTAAGTGCCTGGGAAATATTTATAAAAGCAACTCCAATTATCAGGTAGAAAGGAAAATACTAATACAATCAGATTGCTCATCTTGTGCCTCCATCACATCCATAATCCTTGTGCAGAATTGGCACTAAGATTAATAAGAATTAGGTGTAGGAAACAGCATGGAGAGTGCTCCCCATGTGGGGTGAGGTTCACTGCAGCAGCCATCCCAGACCCTGTGCCTTTGCCTTCACTTTTGCTTGCAATTAAGGATACAGATATAGAAAGTAAATGTGTCAAGTTTCAGTATACAAAGGAAACATTTGATCTGTATAAGTATTTCTGTGGAAAGCATATTAGTAGATTAAAAAAATGTAATCTGTAAAAAAAATTGTAGCAGTTTGGAAAGAGACAGTAGCAGATGGCATTTAGGAGAGGAAATAATAAGCCATGGTGTAACTGAACCCTAAAATCCAGTCACATCCAAAGGAACACCACATAGCAAGTTGGAACGAAAGACCTTTTTTTCTAATATGGATGGACCTTATAGTATGCAATGAACTGTGAAAACTCCAGGATGCACTGAAATGCAGAAAACCTGATGACAGTGTGTCAGGGATCCCAGTGCTTTTTGATGTGGAGAGCAGTGCCTACAGGTAAGGTGGGTGGTGCCCGAAGACGTAGCACATGTGTGTGATTAGTAGGTACAGTTAAATATCATGTGGAATGAACATAAGCAATGATAAGAAGAAATAATCAGCTGTAATAAACATGAGGGTCCATTGGATGTCTCCGTTGTTCTGTTTCAATGAAGGTACCACTCCATCTCACAGACTCAGCTCAGTAACTCTGTGATGTGGTTTTTAGGTGGTTCAGCATTCTGCAGCAGATAACTTATTTTATGGAATAACACTAATGAGCACTGCACTTAAACCTGTCCGAATGACTGCTATAGGGTTTCCCATTTCGGTCAGTGACATGATAGGATTCTGGGCTCCCATCCAACCCCAATGAATGTGGGGTAATAAATATAATAATAACATTGAAATATCATTAAAACTAAGGGTTAACAATTTTCTAAACAAACGTCATTTTATAATGAAAAAATGTTTGATAAAAAAGGTCTCAACTGTTTAGCTTATTTGAAATGTTTCTAGTTCTCAGGAGTCTGGTTTTCAGTGAATAAGTTATTTATGGGGAAAAAAAAAAAATGTTTGGACAACCCCCCAAATACAGAACTCCAGAGTGATTTTCTAGTGTACTTCATCTGCTGTAACTATTTAGGGAAGCATTGGAGAGAGAATCAGAAATCCAGCTGCCATAGGCTTTAGCTATTATTTCTGCTAGAAGTACCAGTGAATAACAGTTTCTTTTGCCTTAATACTATGAATTAGATAACATCTTTGGTAATGTAGTAGTGATGTGGACTGCTCCAGCTGAGGGAAGGATAGCCATAACCACCTGCATCTTTGCTGCAAAAAAGACAGGGAGGAGGGAGTAAAGAACAAGTTTGTTTTATCTAGGCTATGTTAGAAATTGGATCTTCAGTTTGTAATCCTATGTCACCGATTTCTTTTTTTCCTACTCTAAGTGCTGTATGTAGTAGTCTCTATTTCTGTACATTTTGGCAGGAAGCATCAGAGCTGTTTCAAATAGGAGCTTGCAATAAACCCCTGGGACTTGTTTCAAGAGACTTTCCTCCTGTGCAAGGTGGGAACAGCTGGAAATTGGGACCCACTCGGTTGGAAGCTGCAGCTGTGCCTTTGGGATGTGCTGTAGCCCTTGCTTTGGCCTATCCTCCTCCCAGATTTATTTTTGATCCTCAGGGCACACTGAAATGCTACAGGTACAAACAGGCATTTCAGAAGCTGCAAAAGATGGGGAAAGAGAAAAATTCTCATAATGTGTATGTGAGCCAGGCATAGGTTGGGTTGCATTTTATTTTATAGATAAGTGCTGTATTTTTAATCAAATGTAAATGGACCACATCTTAAAATAGGTCTCTCATCTATTATAGTAAAATAAAATATGTAATCCTTTTGAAAAACTTGCATCTAAATTGCAAATTACTTCATGTCACCAGGGATCTGGAGCTCTTTTCTTGCTTCCATTTATTGTTTTAAACAGAACACTTCTATTTATTTTTTTAAAGAAAAGATTTTTTTTTTTCCACATTTGGGAGGCAAAAAAAAAAAAAAAAAAGAAGAGAGAACAAAGCAATTCTCTGCGTGAGTTGTCCATTTGTTCTCATTATAGAGAGGAAACTGGTCTTGTACCTTGTGAAAGGTGCAGGCAGGAGTTTAACAAGTGATACAGACGATGTGCTTGGAGCCTGAAATCATCAGCTTGGCCTCTATAAGCAATGCTGTGGTGGGTAGATATTTTTGAACAACAATGAATTACAGAAACAACAACAACAAAACAATTAAAAGCTTGTGGGTGGTAATTTATTTAAAGCAACTACAACTGTCATTTCTGTAGCAGAAAAACATATAAGGAATATTTTGCCAGCATTTCTAGTATTCTCACATCCATGGCAGTCTTTTTAAAGAGCATTGGGGGATTTGAATATCCAGATCCTATTGAAATTAAAGAGGAATTGGCATTCTAAAAGTCTGTTTGAAAATCTCAGCCCTCATTAACAAGTACCAAAATCCAAAAGGAAATGATTAATGAGAAAAAGCTTACCTGTTTTGAGAATGGAAATGAAACTCTCTCTTGAGAGAGTTTGAAGAGAGTTTGTAGGAGCCACAGCTCTAAATAGTTAATAAGTCTCTGCCTCTTCTGTTTGGCTGCAGCTTTTTCCATAAGAAATGTCAACTTTTAAATAAGTGGGAGTCATTCTTCAGTAGCTCCCACCAATAGTTGTAAAATAGGGAAAGGATTTGCAACAGTAGTCAGCATTTCAGCCCTGTGCTGTGTGGATAACTGCTGACAGTGCCAACCCCAAAGGACATAATATGTTTAGACAGTGACTTTGGGCAACCCCTAGAAAGACCTGCAAGTTCTTCTGAAATCGTTGATCTTTTGAGCCTCTGTACAGGCTGGGTTCTTAATGATAGTAACTTAAAAAAAAAAAAAAAAAAAGAAAATAACCCAATAAAACCAAAGAAACCATAGATTGTAAATATAGCAATGTTTTATTAAAGTGGCTAGGTTCTTGAAGCTTGTCGATTTGATAGAGAAATAAAAGGTAGATTTTACCTATGAGCCATTCTTTGCTGTTTCAAAAACATGTAAGGAAAGGGTAGGACTGCCATGTTTCCAGTTACTCTACCATCAAGAAATTCTGGACAGAAAAGTAAGTGTAAGCCATTTTGTACATTCAAGAGTAAGTCAGATGTATCCAGAACCTGCCTAGGAATGAGCTGTTGGTGTGCGACCTTGCACTGTGTCCTCCTCTCTTTCCCACAGACTTTCTGCTAGGAAGGCCCTTACACCTGGATTTACTCTGGTAGAAACCAGACAAATGTAATGCATTCTCCCTTCTGCAGTAACCTCTGTTGACTGGCAGAGCAGGTGGAGGTATTCGAAGGAACCAAAATGAAAGATGAACCAAACTCTTCATTTAACCATTCAGATGATGTATCACTAGGCACTACAGATGTTTCTGTCTATAAGTCATGAGTCCCCTTCCAATACCACCCTCCCAATCAGCCAAGCAGTTTTTGACGTATTTTCCTTTCACCTTGCATCCCCCATATTTTTGATCATGTAAAGTAAACAACTCTAAGTCCAGCCAGATTGCAGTCATTTAAAATATTTCTAACACTTAGCATAAGTTTTATGGGATTTAAGTTAATTCCCTGTGCTTAAAATTATGAACACTAAGAAAGCCTAGGAAA
Source organism: Haliaeetus albicilla (assembly GCF_947461875.1). Taxonomy (NCBI): domain Eukaryota; kingdom Metazoa; phylum Chordata; class Aves; order Accipitriformes; family Accipitridae; genus Haliaeetus; species Haliaeetus albicilla. The sequence goes on from NC_091516.1 coordinate 9,772,510, forward strand.
AACTTTGTAAGAACCTTTTAAGAGCCCTGGGTATACAGTTACATGTTTGTCTCTGTATGTTTCTAGTAACAACTAAATAAATTCCTATAAACCTCTAGAAAAATGGAAACTGTTCCTACTGAGTTTTTGAGGGCAAGTAGAGATAGAACAATACCCACTTTTCCTGTCTTCTCTGGATATAAGTCTTTAGCAACATAGGACAGAATGGTTTGCAATTCCTATTATTTCTGTGGATGAACTTAGCCATTTGTCTTTTGTCTATAAAGTACTACGCAGTTCCTGTAACAGGAAAGAATGACTTATAAAAATAATATACATTTCAAAGGCAATATGGAGTACAGCCAGTTGCCTTAACAAGCACAGAAAGAAAGAAAATCCTCTAATGCTGAAACAACACTGCTGATTCAATACTGAATAAAGAAGAGATGAATAGGAAATTTGCACATGGACTCTATTTGAGAAGGCAGATGAACAATTTTCTGCTTTACATTGCAAATCATTTTTAATGAAGTAAAGAAATAGAGGATTTAATAAACGTATGTGAACTCATCTGCCAAGATATCATTGTAACATAGAGCAATAAGTGAATGATACAGAGAGAGAAAATGAAAGAGAAATATTACCATAATCTATTGCCTAAAGAATGATTTTTAATCCTCCCCTTGAAAGCCACCAGGACTGAGGCTGCTCCTCATAAGGATCCAAAGAGCATGTTGTCCCTGTTTCTAAGCTGCCATCAAATCTCAGTGTCTTTCTCCCAAATATTTAACACTAGAAAAAGAATACTTCTTTCTAGGTTGTTTTGGGTTTGTTTTGGGTTTGGTTTTTTTTTTTTTTTGGTTTGGGTTTTTTTTTGCCTAGGCAGCTTGTGTAATCAATCACTTTGTTTAGTCTGTGAAACTTCACTGACAGCAGACCAAGTCAAGGCCTGTACATTTGCTTCCAAATACAAACCTTGTCCTGCTGCTGGGCTGATGGTGGTTACCATGGTAATACCATGATGCAGCATCTCCTTTCCTTTCATGGCAGAGAGTTTAAACTCAGGTTTCCAGACTAAGAGTACAGAAAAAGAACAAAATGCCATTGAATAGTTGGATATTAGTGGTTAACTCTATTAAGTAGCTGGAGTTTTATTCTGCCGGAGTTTTATTCTGCCAGAGTTTTTTTTCAATGCAAACCAACTCATTTCTATAGGAGTTAGAGTTATTCGTCTTAAAAATCAGAACTGATCAGTTGCCACCTGGCCTGTGGTTTTACAGCAGTAAAGAAACAATACAATATTTTGGTACTGTGTCTATACCACTGAACAATCTTAAGCTATGTCTGATTGCTGGCAGCATTTGTTAGCCCACAGAGGGTATCGCACTGTAGTGGTTTCCATGCACTCATCCATCACCCAGCTCAGAGATTAAGGAGAACAATGCTTTGCTGTACACACAATCTACTATACACATCTATACCTAAATCTTTATCTATATATCTCCAGGATAATCCTTAGTATTTCCAAGCTGAATAGACTGACTTAACAACATGAGGGCACATGCTGTCCATAGTGGAACCTGTAAGATTATTTAGTCATTTAAGGTTTGGGCAGGCATATGATGTCTCTAGAGTACTCTGGCTGGATGAGTTTCCCCAGCATAAGAAGATACAAGTTTTCCTTCTTTCTCTCGCCCACTCTTTCTTATAGTGTTTATTTGTTTACCCATTTTCATATTAATTCTCCCTTCAGTTATAATCTCTGCTGCAGATTTTGCATTCAACTTCACTGATGGATACAAAATGAGAAGAAATTGGGTGGGCTTTGCCCTTTCCTCCCTTTTTCTGCCAGCAGTACATTTCTTTTACCCATGTCCAAAATCAGCCAGCTGCTCCTGATCCACCAGCTAAGCCATCTGTGAAATTGTGGTGTTGCGGCTTGGACTGTCTCACGTTCTCCGCAGTTGCTTCAAGACATGCCAGATGACAAGGGGCGAGAGTCTGGAGTCTGAAGAAATCCTGCAAAGGACAGCTCTAGAGAAGAAGGAACAGTAGGATGCAATGCCCACATTCAGGTAATGTCAGAAAGCAGGAGCAGAACAGTTTTGTGAACTCAAGGTACTGAGAATATGGGCTGGTTTTGAGACCTTCCTGGTGAACAAAATATAACAGGAGAGCACAGGATGTACAGACATACTGGAACTACTGGGATCATAGGGGTGTGAGTTATGATTCACAGGAAGCAAGGCTTCATTAGATCTGCTCTCATTAAATGAATTGTTTTTAACTAGCAGTGCATATTTCTGTCATTGAGGAAGGTGATTTAAGTACACACTTCTATTGTTGTGGTGACAAAAGAGATTTGGAAATGGAGGAAGACAGTGCTCCACCAGGTAGGAAGAACAAAACCTACCCATCTATGTCTGTCTTAACCTAATCTAAGTTGGAAGGGAGAGGGAAAACCCTGTGGATGACTTTTAGTGCTTTGGGAATGCTAGTTGGAAGAATATTTTCTTCATTAACATGTGAATTACTCCACTATCTATCAGGGTTACTTGGAAATACAACTGGCCATGGTGGTGACACTTTCTGAAAGCACGGGAGGCAAATGGGAGCAAGAGGCAGAGTTTTCCATACATTAAAAAAGATCAGGGCTGTTATTACTATGATTCAGCTGAACTCTTGATCATAACTTACTTTTACAGCCAAAATCACAGGTCTGCAATGGATGAACATGATCTAAAATCCCCAAACAAAAACTAACCAGGGTTGTACAAAATTCTCAATAAATCTGTTTTGGAGTGCTGGACAGCACCATACAGGAAAACCAGTCAGTGCATTTTGTTCAACCATACATAAGAGGACACCTCTACAGCATACCAGGCTTTGCAAAAAAAATAATCCAGCTTCAACTCCGTGGGAAGCAGCAAGTGCTAGGCCAGTGCTGTGGGTTAACCCCAATGGGAAGCTCAGCCCCATTGGAAAGGTAAAAGTGAGAAAAACTCATAGGTTGAGATAAAGACAGTCTAATAGTTAGAGCAAAAGCTGTTCATGCAAGCAAAGCAAAATAAGGAATTAATTCACTACAACTGCCCAGTGGTGGCAGGTGTTTAACCATTTCCAGGAAAGTAGGGTTCCATCACCCATAATGGTTATTCAGGAAAACAAACACTTCTTTTTCCCCCTGCAGCTTTAGTGCTGAGCATGATGTCATATGGTATGGAATACCCTTTTGGTCAGTTGGGGTCAGCTGTCCCGGCTGTGTCCCCTCCCAACTTCTTGTGCAATCCCAGCCTGCTCGCTGGTGGGGGGGTGAGAAGCAGAAGAGGCTTTGGCTCTGTGTAAGCACTGCTCAGCAGTAGCTAAAATATGGGTGTGTTATCAACAATGTTTTGGTCACAAATCCAAAATACAGCAGCATACAAACCACTTTGAAGAAAATACACTCTATCCCAGCCAAAACCAGTAGAGCCAGATAAAGCAGAGTTTTTGGTTTCAGGTTCTCAAAACTAAAACTGAAACCATCCAGACAAGTAACTGATTTAAACCCTAATGGAAGTGTTACTGCAAAGCAAATTTAAAGCTAATGGAATTGAAGCACTATGGAGGAGCAAATCATCAAATTATCGAGAAGTAAAAAAAAAAATCTAAACTTTTTATGGCTTCTGAAAGAAAAAGAAAAATTGAGGGAAAAAGATCAGTCTTTGAATGACCCAGTGCTTGGCATTTCTGCAAGAGAAGTGCACCACGATTTTATGGAAAAATATCCTTTTGAAGAACTCATAAATAGGCCCTATATAAACTCTACCATAAAAACACACATGTATAAATACCTTAAAAAAAGAAAAAAAGAAAAGAAAAAGTATTATGAAACAGGTTTATCTAATTTAAAAAAAAAAAAAAAAAAGGAATACTATATGCCATAGAACTGCAGATTCATAAGACAAACCTGTCATTCTTGGAAATAAAAAAAATGATTCCCCAAAGTCTCAAAATATAGGGAGACTGTGATGATATTGCTGAAAGAAACAGTTGCACGTTAAAAGCATCTGCTGTTTGTGTTTGCCTCTGTTCTTCCGTCTGATTTTCAGAACTATTAAATATCTCCAGAGAAAGCTGGTAGGTGCAGTTCAAGTTAATTGAACTTGCAAATGATCTGAAAATTCTGAACTGCAGGTTATAGTTGTTCCTGATTATGACTTAAAAAAGAGAATACCCAAAAGTTTCATAGAGTGATATAGATTTGCTGTAGAAAGACAAGACCAGAAAACTGTGAAAGGCTTTAGCAGCTACCATCATTACCCAGGGCTGTTTACCTTTAACTCTTTGGGTACATCTATTTCTGTCCAATTCAAATTTTGGTATTGTGTAAACTAGTTTTTCAGGAATTGCATATTAACTCTTTAATTTCACTTGTAAATAAGCACATTAATTTTTACAAACTCACAGTCTGAGTCCTGATTTTTATCCAAAGGGCAAGAATTATCATGAGTCTTGATGTGATTTCTTTGCTCCCTTGCAAAGCTGTGGAGTGATAAAAAGTAATGGATTTTTGACTAAATTATTCATGCAGTCAATATCTCTCTTCAACACAGTAATGACTGGCTTACTGACAAGAGGCTAGCTGCCACTAAAGAACTATTAAAAAAGAAAAAAAAAAGTCAAGCCTTGGGGTAAGAAGAGAGATTTTTGTTACATTATCTGAAGTTTGTTTTATATACCTGGACAAAAGTGCAGCATGCCGGGAACTTATCTTTCAATCTGCAGTTGGCATACTGGCTTTGTCCTTTTTGATGCTAATAACTGTCACCATGGCATAGCTTTTTCATTGTTTTTTATGGAATTTTGTGACCTATCATTATAATAAGGTATTGACAGTAATGAATTTTAATTTTAACCAAAGATTACTTTATCTGATTTAAACCTTTTCTAAGAATTTTTATGAGGAATAAGTTTCAGCAGCCAGACATCTAGCATTTCACTGTGGGTTGGATTGGGTTTTTTAATTTTTTATGTGTCATCACTATCATCTCTGGAAGTCTGTGGTTCATCACATCTCAGTTTTCTCAACAGCAAGAGAGTGACTTCTGCAGTCCTAGGTGTAGACCTCCCCACAGTTTTGTGCTAATTAATGTGGTAATTCACTGACTGCCTCCGTACTTGAACAAACCTTGCTTTACCACCCGGAATACAAAGTACCATGAGTGAGCATAGACCCTTTTGGAGGAGGTTGTGAAACTTTGTTTGTGTGTGTCTTTTGCTGTATTTCTTCTATCCATTTCTGCATTATAAGACACTGGTAAGTTAATAATTCTCAGCGTCCTTATCCCTGAAAAGTCATGACTTTGCCTTGCATTCCTTATTCCATTTCCTTTCTCTGAAGTACACTCAAAATCCTGTTCTTAATCTCTTATATGTCTTAGAATACAAAATCCTCTTGAAACCAGTAGCTGTTTTTACATGGCACTGTTGAAACAAAGTAATTTAGGAGCTCAAGTCATACTTCAAAAGAGATTTAAGGTCTTGAAAGTGATTGAAACCAATCAGGTGTACATGTGGGGGCAATTAAGCTTCTGCATCTAAGGACACTGAAATACCTTTTATGTTGAACTCACATTTCTAAATGGAATTTCAGCCCATACATCACTTAGGTCCTTTTGAAAAAGGGGTCCATCAAGTTTCCCTGGAACCTCTCCGTTTTTGTTGTTAGCTGGCCAGAGCAATGAATAGTAACCTATGTGAGAATGCGTCATTACTTTTGCACTCTAACATCATTATTTTTCTGCACCTGATTCTTCACACATTATTCATACATAGTCTAATGTCTTGTTTCCTCTTTCAGTTGGCATGAACATTTCCACCTCGTTAGGGATCACATAAGTGCATTAGGCAGGCATATGTGAAGAAAATAGAAATGAGGCAGAATGTGAATTATTTCTGTGACTGACACAGGGAGGAATGTGAAGAAACTGGCCTGGAACAATGATGAATTTGAAGCAGGAACAGACCAAACCAAACTTACTAAGTAACCTTGCTGAAGTACGACTATGCAGATGCAAATTTTACCGGGTAGCTCCTGTCTCTGTAATAGAATTGATAAAACACTGGATATAAACAACCCAGAAAATGTGGATCAGGATTTGAATTTTTAGCCATCTTCCATACTCTCTATCTGAAATATATTCTTGAAAATTCAGTAAGAGGCTGCAATCCCACTTCTCCCACTCATCTGTTTTTATGGTCATCTTCCTTTTACTTCTACCTGACATCCATTATATAGAACAAACTTTCAGAATGCTAGTTTTGTCCTTTCAAAGGAGGCAAAAAAGCTCTGTAAAATTACCTGATAGCTCCTTTATCTAGTCAATCTGTTTCTAGTGTGTGTTAAATATTGGATTGCAGTAACTACCCATGTTTGTAAGCCAGATCACGACAGTATGTGCTCCCCAGCATTTTTCATTTGGTCAGAATTTTTTTTTTTTAAAGGTATTTTGTGATTGTATTCATTCTCTGCACAAGAGAAACAAAAAACATTTGCATTGTATTTCTTTAGGCGTGTTTCTGAATTTGAAAAATGCCTATTTTAGGAATTAGCATACCTCACTGACTCCATAACAACGCATTTTTAATCGCTTCTTGTTTTTTACCTTCATGTTATCATTTTCATTTCTCTAATTTTTAGAGATTTTTAGGCCATTCAATTTAATGAGAAAAATAAAGACCTGTTGAAATAGTCCTTAAACTAAGTATTTCCCAACACTTTTCTGTTAAAATGGATTGCAGACATATTTAAGTTTTGAAATAGAGTAACTACTAGCTTACTCCTTTGGAAATTATTTGGTTTTAGATATGAGTCTAATTGCTAACTGATACTTTCAGTCAATTTGTGTTTCAACCCAAACCTTACATTTCAAATCTACTAATTTAGCAGTTAATATCTGTCAAGACAGAGAACACTGAGGTTATACTTTATGTTCTATGAGGTTTTTAATTTGCTTTTAAATTTATTGGGTGTGCAGTAAATACCTATTGTTAAATCAGTAGCAGAGCCTGCAAAAATCTGATGACTGAAATACTGTGAGCTTCAGGTTTTCTCTTCCAGGCATTTTAATGCTGATTAAACTCACCCACAGAGTTGAAGATACAGTTTTCTACCAGACCAAACCATTCTGAACATATTAGCTATACTCATGCAAATCAGTTTTGCTTTCTTTTCAGCTTGAGTAATTCATTGCCGCTGACCACGTTCATGGCAGCAGCTGGTCTGAAATATTTGCTTCTTGAACCCAAGGGAAAATATAAGCAGTCATTTAATTGATAAAATCTGACCCTTAGTAGTCAGTTGAGATCACCCGTGGCTGCAGAGACAGAAATGCACAAGTTACAGTCTCACTTCAGACTTCCAAGACGTGTGATGCTGGAGAGCGTGCTACATCATCTAGCAAATCCTCTCAACAAATGATGACGTGAGAGGTCCACTCCAAGCAAATACTTCAATAAACAACCTCTTCATCTCTTTGGGCCAGAGGTGAAGTATTAGGCAGATTATCAATATCCAGTCTGTGTGCTTTTAAATGACTGTCAACAAGCCATGATTTAAAGCCTTGCTAGAAATTTATATATTTACGTGAAATATACAGCAGTATTGTCTGAAGCTCTATAATGACATGTTAAGAGGTGTGATCTGCGTTCAGCAAGGATAAGACAAAAGCATGGATCTTTCATTACAGTAGGACTGGAACACAGGCAAATGCATCTCAGACCCAGGCTTAGACAGGAGGCTAGAAAAGAGCTGCTCTTTGCATTAATGGATGGTGAAAAGTAACACGAGAGTCTCAGAAGATCGTTTATTCGTATGTTTGAAATTGGAGAATATGAAGAAAGTAAAAAGAATTTAGTGCATATTTTTGTCTGAAATGGCTATAATCAAGGGAAAACATATTTGTTAAAATATACTTGTACGCATCAGGCCAAGCATGCCTGTTTACCTGCATGTTGCTTAAGGCTGGATAACAGCTGTTTTTATTCTCTGACATAGCATGAGGAAAAGTATTTTTCTGAAGTTTTTCAGCCAACACCGTCTGAATACAGCTGGGGTGTTTGGGTGCCTCACCACACACAGCTTTGTGAGAAAATGAACACAACAAAGACTCAAAGTTCTCCTGCAAGTGCAAGTTGTTGTTGTTTTCCTACAAAGTGAGTGATGTAGGACAGCAGATAGATGGCATTTCAGTTCTTCCCAAGGCTGCAGGAGTGCTAACTTTGACCTGGTAAGAATTCTGCAGAAAAGCTGGATTTAACCAGGTTTGTGTGCTACACCCAGGGGAGCCACTGTTTCTCTCAAAATTCCTGGGTATCCCAGTAGATCTCAGGAACTTTATACTATATATAATAATGCATGTTGCCATCAGTGAGCTTTTTTTTTTTTTTTATCAATCTCAATGGTTCTTCCTGAAATACACACATTTAACTCTCCTTGATGGCTGGTTCTGTGGCCTTAGGAAGCTGACCATTGTCCTTGCCTTTGGTAAGGTAATATAATAACTTAAGGTAATAATAATAATAACTTAGAGTAGGCAATACAGGTGCACCCAATGAAAACAAACCATATTTATAATAAATATATGCATGGTGGGTTGACCTTGGCTGGATGCCAGGTGCCCACCAAGCTGCTCTATCATTCTGCCTCCTCAACTGGATAGGAGGAGAAAAATACAATGAAAGGCTTGTGAGTCAAGATAAGGACAGGGAGATCACTAAGCAATTACCGTCACAGGCAAAACAAACTAATTTATTACCAATCAAATGAGAGTAGAATAGTAAGAAATAAAACAAAAACTTGAAAACACCTTACCCCCCAACCCTTCCTTCTTCCCAGACTCAACTTTACTCCTAATTTTCTCTAACTCCTCCCTGCCAGCAGCACAGGGGGATGGGGAATGGAGGTTGTGGTCAGTTCATCACATGTTGTCTCTGCCGCTCCTTCCTCCTTGGGGGAGGACTTCTCACTCTTCCTCTGCTCCAGTGTGGGGTCCCTCCCACAGGAGACAGTCCTTCACAAACTTCTCCAGCCTAGGTCCTTCCCACAGGCTGCAGTTCTCCACAGACTGCTCCAGTGTGGGTCTCTTCCACGGGCTGCAGTCCTTCAGGCACAGACTGCTCCAGCGTGGTTCCCCCATGGGGTCACAAGTCCTGCCAGAAAGCATGCTCCAGCATGGACTTCCCATGGGGTAACAGCCTCCTTTGGGCATCCACCTGCTCTGGCGTGGGGCCCTCCACGGGCTGCAGGTGGATATCTGCTCCACTGTGGACCTCCCTGGGCTGCAGGGGGACAGCCTGCCTCACCATGGTCTTCCCCATGGGCTGCAGGGGAATCTCTGCTCTGGCACCTGGAGCATCTCCTCCCCCTCCTTCTTCACTGACCTGGGGGTCTTCAGGGTTGTTTCTCTCACATGTTCTCAGTCCTCTCTCCTGGTTGCAGTTGCTGTTGCTCAGGTGTTTTTTCCCTTTCTTAAAATCTGTTATCCTAGAGGCACTAGCACCTTTGCTGATGGGCTCAGCCTTGGCCAGTGGCGGGTTTGACTTAGAGCTGATTGGAACTGGCTCCATCCAACAAGGGGGCAGCTTCTGGCATCTTCTCACAGAATTCACCCCTGTAGCTGCCTGCTACCAAAACCTTGCCATGCGAACCTGATACTATATGTTTACTTACCCTTCAGAGATGAAGAAAAAAAATCTAATGTTTCTGTGGGTTTTTTTAACTGTTATAATATGCAACAGTTACAGTCATATCTAATGCTGAAGAGCTAAAGTGGCAACCTGTAGCCTGGTATGCAGGCTGAGACACCCAGTTGTAAGAAAGAATTGCTAAGGTGAAGGACAGAGATGCAGAGAAATGGCATTTCAGAATGAATTCATCAAAATGGAGAGACGGTTTCAGAGGAATGAAACATACCACTCAGGCTCTGATTGAAATGAAGCTGAAGGTATTGAGCTGTAGGTGAAGAAAAGGGAGAAAGTAGTGTTTAATGGGAGACTTGAAATGGTTTTGAAATTACTCTCTAAATTATGTTTTGATTTCTAGATGATAGCTTAATTATAATTGAAATACTCATAGCATAATGATGATGGCAGAGCGTGGTACAGTTGCAGATGAATTTCTGTCAGCACTCTAAAGGACAGTGGCACTAAAACCTGGTGCCTGTCTCTCTGTTGTCCATTGCCTCTCACACATGTATCAGGATAGTTTACTTTGCACATATTCGAATCAGAAGGGAACATGGAGATAAAACGGTGTGTTCAGGAGTACCTGTCAGTCAGCTTCAGGCAGTGCAAAGCCATTAATGAAAAAAAAAAAAAAAGCAGGGGGAGCACCCTGGAAACAAATAGACATAACTTTCACCTTAAGAAGAACAGATTGCCTGATTCAGGCTCAATTCTGTTTTGTTTGTAAAGCTGCAAGAGAATAATCAGTGAAATGGGAGATGAATTTCAGTCCCACAAAGTCTGCTTTTCAACAAGAAACCAAACTTAGACATGTATGTATTAAGCACTTTCGGTACTCTTTCTGTTGTGTGATCATATTTATGTATTTACTTGCAATGAGAATAACTTCCATTTGTGAGTGGGCTCCTGATTTGTAAGGTAGAGGGAGTATTTTGTGCTTTGTATTATATATAATAATGCCTCTTGCCATCAGTGAGCTTTTTTTGGATTAATCTCAACAGTTCTTCCTGAAACACACAGTTGCAATAAAATAAAACACATCAGATAATTATATAATGCACTGTGCTGCATTGTCGCAGAATACTCCATTGTAACATGGCCTACTGCCTGTGTTAACGTAAGGTCAAACACAACTTTTTTCTTGGCTTTTTAATAATGAGGATTATTTGAAAACCTGTGAATCCTATAACCTGCAGACCTAATATCCTGAATTTCTGTACAGTTATTGAGGATGAGGATAGATTATTTTTTGCATTAAATTGTTTATTTGTGAAATATTTGCAAAAAGTATCTGTTGCTAATTGTAATGTACTATTATAATAATTTCATCTGTGATTTCACTATCATATCCATCTTGAAGCAGAACTTCTGAGTTTAAAGGAATGCTTTTCAGGAAGGTATCTTAGCACAAAAAATAGCTGCTATCAAAAGAAGCTGGCATTAACGGAGCTAAAGAAAATTAGCAAGGCTCTGGAGACTTTCAGAGAAATTACTCAAGATAAAATACCCTTATGAACAGTGATCAACAATACAGGGAGATAAAGAAAGCATTCATGATTGATCTGCAGTGCCCCTGTTTGGGTTGAAACAAAAAATACTATTTTGGTAACATCATGTTTGTTTAATAATGTGGAATATTCTGGTATTGCTCACTAGTCCAGAGTGAGAGAACAGGACCTAGCTAGTACACAAGTGGAATGTAGTGTATTATCTTCTGTCCTGTTGGAGATGTACTATAAGTTAATATGTGTGTGTGTGCCCAAGGTTATTCTGTTGAACCCTACAAAGCTGCTGAGTAGGAGCATGGGTTAATAACATGGTGGAGATTTGATAGCAGTTCACCTCTCTTTTCTTAAATGATCCTGGTAGGAATACTTATTCTAAATTACTAATTTCACCTGTGACAAATCTAATTGCTGGTCCAGATTAATCTTCATTGAATGACTTCAGAAAGGGCAGGAAATTTCAGCAATGGATAGTTCAAGCTCTAGACTTCTGTTTTGTGCAGACATCCCACACTGACATAGCTCTTCCATGTTAGAGAAATACTGCTCTTGAACTGGGTACTTGGTTTCTTTTAGTTTTGTTTCGGTGGCTACATGCCCAGTTTAGCAATCCACCTGGGTCTCTCTCCATAGTGTCCTTATCAGTGAAATTCAGGCACAGATGTGTGCTCGCACCTCACTCTTGCAAACTGTATAGACCTGAACCATGTCTGTGGTACAGACTTGAACTCAGCTTGCTCCAGTCCTCTAGGCAGCTCTCTGTTAGTTTGGAGTAATTTCTAAAGTGACCAAAAAAAAAAAAAAAAAGGCAGATGAGAAAAATACTGCTTTTTAGCAATAGTTCCACATAGTCTTCATCCTGCAGTAATTCAGGAACAATAAAAATTGAATACTTCACCACTGTAATAATATGACCCTGACTTATCCCCGAATAAATTTCTGAAATATAAAAATACAAATATTAATATTTAGAACTATGTTAATGCAGATATTTAAAGACATTTTAGGTATGTTCTTTTGTATAAACAAAATTTAGATGTTCTTTATTCTGGCAATGTATTTATTCTTTTATAGTCATTGCAATAATTAGTTTAATATAAGTGTTGATGAAGAAAAAGGGAAATATTCCCATTAAATGTATTATCATTGCAAGAGGATTTTTGTCCAACAGATTTCAAAAGTGGGTTGCAGGTGTAAACATGAGGTTATACTGAGAGAAGCAATTAAATTTTCCAAATGTGCAAAATTTAATAAAGACCACACCAGGTAATGATGTGGTCAAAATGAATCAACAGGTCTGAAAATACTATTCCCAACTTCTCCTGCTTATGTAGAGGCAAATACAGCAATGAATACTCACAGATTTATTTTTTTCCCCAAGCTGTGTTATTTCAGTGGAAGCTGGTATAGGTGCACAAGAAGCTTATAACATTTATTGATGGTAAATGGATTCCTGCTGTTTACTCCAGAAAGTTTGGCTTTCACTGATGGTCCACAAAAGTTTAAGGCACAGTTTGTGAACTGGGATGTATGTTCCAGAGAAAACCACTCCAGAGAAAGCCTTAAATGTCTTTCCATTTGATATTTGTTGCCTTAATAAATAGAAAAAATCTTCCAACCCTTAAAACATATTATATTTGTAGATGGTTTTTTATTTCTGAGCAATGTTATAAAATTGTAGAAACAAACTCAAAATCTTTCTCTTATCTTAGGCACAAATACTTGGCTGAAAGCAAAATATTGAAAGGAGCTCAATTTCCTAAGTGAGAAGTTCAGCACAGCAAAGGTCTGCCAAATGAGGGATGTGGCTCTTTGTCTTATTTTGAGCACTTGCACTAACATTTATAATATCATTGATATATTAACATCATGAGCTTGAGAGTTACATCAGAAGCTGCACAACATGTATCTGAGGAAATATAACCCTAAAATCTATTTTTTTCCAGTTTTCACAGAGGGACCTAGTGAGATCCCTGACAAGAATCCTACATGGATGCTAAATTTCCCTTGCATTGATCTACATCTTTCCAATAGTAACATCGTTAGCAACAGAGCCACTGAGAATGTGGGAGTGTAAAAAGAAAAAAGATCAGATCAGGCCAAAATTTTCTGAGCTCCATACAGGATCATTTTTTACAGTCTATTCAACTGTATCTGAAGGGATTGACAAGGATTAAAATAGATTAGTTTCTTCTTCTGGGGTCTTCTGAAAAAGAGCATTGAGAAGTTCAAACAAGCACTTCTGCTCCATTTCTGTCATATCCTTTGGGCTGGTCTCCATCCTCCAATACTGCACTTCCTCTCCCTCCCTCCTCTACCTCAAAACTTTCTGTTCCTCTACCACCTCCTTTTTCATGGGGCAGTTCTGCCCATCCTTTGATGGACCAGTAGCCCAGCCTTCAGCTGGCTTCTGTTCAGCTCACATGATTTAAGACTTAGTTGAACAGATTAGGTGTTACAAAATACGGTTTTTGTCTGTTTCTCTTCCTACTCTATTTTGGGGGCTGTGAGGAATATGTAGATTAATAATATGGGAAAAGGTCCTGTGTAACACTTGAATGCCCATCATATTTGGGCACTGAGAAAAGAGAAGGTCATGGCAATCAATCCTGTAAGAAACTTGTTTTAATGGATGAGACAAAATGGTTATAAAAGGTCATATATCAAGCATGGCATGAAAAGGTTACCTGGTTGAATTCAGAAATTAAGAACATATCCGAAATGTGCTCTCAAAGCCTGTCTGTGGGATGTGGGAGGGTTTTCTGGATGGAAGACAATGGGACATTTGTCCCACCGACAAGTTATGGGACATTTGAAAGTTATGGAAGGTATAAAGCAATGACTCCCTGCTCTGGGAACTGAAGAGGACTGAGTGTGTGCACACATGTGTATGTTTGCGTGTTGTTGGAAAGGGCAAGGAGGTCTATGTGTGCCTCTGAGAGCAAAAAAGAGCAAGTAAGATGGTAAGAGCTGGCCATATTCATGCTCGTTCTCCCATTCTGTCTTTCTTTTTGCTGATCAGGGAGTGCCAGGAACCTTCCCAGCTGGGCGGCATGTTTTTGGGCTGGGCAGATCATCTGGTTCTGGCATAAGTCCAGTATCCTGAGACAGAAACCAGGTGGTATAACAAAACAGGTGATGGTTTTCCTGTGGGAAGCTTTCCCAAGGCCAGGGCAGTCTCCCTGCTCTAAGTCTCCAGCTGCAGTACCTAGCACTGCAGCACAGCAGAGTGCAGAAAACTCACAGAATGAATCAAAGATTTTGCATGGTGTTCTTCAGTGTAATGAAGGGTTCCCCCATATGTATTTCAGATGAGACTTTGAGCTAATTTACAGGTAGTGGAAGACTGGTCAATTTGGCAACCCCACCACTAGTGCCAAGACAAGGCTGAGCAGCAGTAATGCTAAAGGGGTGGGAGATGGGGATGTTTCCAGTCAAGCCATTATAGCTCACCTTAACAAACTGCTTTTGTTTTATTTTTATCTTGGGAATAGGAGGTAACAGGAAAGGAGGTTTCAGTGGCGATAGCAAGACATTGTCTTTAAGGCTGCCCAAGTCATATGGGAACCCTTCGTTCAGGCCAGGTGGAGAATGCTTACAGAACAGTTTGCAACAAGACCTTGACAAGTGAGGTCTTCAGGAGTTAGTTACTGGGGAAGATAAAGGAGGGATGAAAAATCACTAAATTCAGCACCCAAGAAGCTAGTAACTGAAGTTCAGAGAACACCTTGTGGGAGCTGCTGTGTCTTTGTCCCCTGGGTGAATGGCTGGTCATTTCTCTGCAGGTTCACTGGTGGGTGTCAGAATGTGGTATGGATGCAGGGCTGTCTGCGTACAAACTGTGAGAGCTGCCTTTAACATTTGTGGGCACCGGCTTGTCTCATGGGGGCAGATGGCTCCTCTGGTAGCTCACAGCAGTGTCCCAGAGATGAGGCAGAGCTGAGGTATACTGCCCAAAGAGGCAAGGTCCCAGGCACTATTCAGAAAAACAGACCAGAAAATATGACTGCAGGGAAGCAAGGGATGAAGGGCAAAGCAGGTACAGCATGACTAATATCAAGGAGAGAACTGTTAAGTGCCAGGGGAACTGCTGACTGCCCAGCTGATGTAGAAGGGAAGCTGCCAAACTATTTGGTGGTGTCATCTTTATGGCAGGGATCCTGTGCAAGTATTGCAAGAATGATCAAGGAAGAATGATGGCTTGTGCTGTGTGCATCACACCTACATGTGCTCAAGGATGAGAGCCCTGTCTGCTTTCCTGAGCAGCTGGAGCCTGGGCTGCCAAGCTCTGACTGACATTTCCCCATGGATGGACTGTCCTACTGATAAGGAAGACACACACATTTTATGTTCAGACTTTGTCCTTCCCTTCCTGTCACAGGAAGGGCTTCAGACACATCATTCTAGCATCTAGAAAGACACCTAACAGTGTATCTGGCATTTGATGTTTTCCTGCATCTCCTGCAATGCATCCATCAGTTAAAAAGTGGTAAAAAAATTGACACACAGGTACTGCTTGAGTTCATTTATTTTGAAAAGGGATATTTTTTTTCCACATAATTTGCTATTTATAGGAAATGGTCTTTAATGTTCCCCTTTAGTAAGTGACAATATAGATAAACAGAAGGTCACTTATGTTTCAAATTTCAAAAACATATAGAATATATTTTAATTTATAGAGGGACAATGATCTCATAAATACTAATCATGGTTACAAGATTTTTAGGCAACATCATGTTGCAAGTCACTCCTTTGCTAAAATCTCCTAGATCTGTCAGAGTGCCAGCAGAGTCCTACGGGATGAGCAGCTCCAGGTGCAGGTAGGAATTTCCAGAGGCAAGAGAGAAATATCATTTCAGATAAAGAATGCATAATAAAGAGATTAAGACTAGAAGGGAATTAGAAAAATAGTGTTCAGTAAAATGTCATGACAGATTTAATAGTGTTTTGAGATATTTCTTGGAAGAAAGTATTTTTCTTTTTGAATGTTTGACTCCTATAGTTGTATTGCCATAATCTCTGCCTTGCAGAGATTCACATTCTCATTGCATGTACCTAATTTTCATACCAAACTTTCTCTCCTCTGGGAGAGCCCAGATAGCTCACACCAGTGAGCATCCGGTTGACCCAGGGCCTCTGTTGGCCCCACAGGAGTACAAATACCACTAAGCTGCCCTAAAGGAAGCAACCCCTGCTCCTGAGAAGAACAAGGGTCCTTTGGAGGATAACCTCAAATGACAAGTCTTTACAGGCTATGTCATGGAAGAGTGCATCCTTTCCATGGTAAGACTGGCACTGCAAACCCCATAAAAATCCATGTGGGGAAGCAGCACATCATAAACTTGTGGAAGAACTTCTGTTGGAGAGACCTAGTCAAAGCCATGCTCCAAACTGGGTCAAAGTCGACCTTAGCTGGTAGCTTGGGGCCCTGCTCAGGGCAGTGGTGGCTCAGCCTCCTTAAGCATAGAGGCCTCCTGAATGAACAGATGGAAACCATATCTTTTGTGAAATGAAGCAATAACATTAGCATAAAACAGGGTTCCATCTGTTAATGTTTTCCTCTGTGTTGCTGGTGTCCAGTAGGTTTTAACAGTGGTTTCCATGCCTAAATGGCAGAGCAGAAGTTGTGTTTTCTCTTTCAAACCTGAATGTAGATAATTAGACAGCATTGATGAGAGCCCAATGTCTTCAGGCGTGCAGATAAAACCAGGGCAGAGCACTATAATAGAAGAAAAGAAAAGAAAAGAAAAGTGAAAAGAAGAGAAGAGAAGAGAAGAGAAGAGAAGAGAAGAGAAAAGAAAAGAAAAGAAAAGAAAAGAAAAGAAAAGAAAAGAAAAGAAAAGAAAAGAAAAGAAAAGAAAAGAAAAGAAAAAAGAAAAGAAAAGAAAAGAAGCCCTGATTTTTGCCAGAAAACTCAATGAAATCCTCTTAATCTTCCAAGGATGAATCTCAAGCAAAAAGGTATTTTTAACTGAGATAGAATCATATTCAAACCAACAAGATTAAATATGCTCTGCTATCAGATGAGAAAAAGTAAATTACTCTCACATATCGAAAGCTTTGATTCTTAGTGGTGTTTTGATCTCAAAATAATTTCTCTCATCCTGTGTAGAATGCAATTTTGATCACAATAACATGTTAAATTGCTGAAAAATTATTGCTTTGCCTTTTGTCACTTTTCCCAAAACAGTTTTAATTAACTGTTTTATCTAGTCATTCATTCTCACCTTTGCTGTGTCTATTCAAAACTCTTAACCTATCTTTACATCAGCTATAAGCCCTGGGAAGTAACAAATACACCTTGATATACAAGTTGTTTTGGCAATGCAGGCAGAGTAAGCTCTACTCCTTGAATTCAGTAGAGAACAAGGAACTTGATGTGTGATAAGCAAGAATGATGTTCTGGATTGTCTCATAATGCGCAATTCTGACATACTTTCTCCTGCATCACCAGTTTGCAGATTTATTCCTAGCTTCATGTAGATAAGGGTTTAATAACATTTTTCTAGCACAGCTATATCTAAAAAAAATAATGTGCTTTGGTGGGATGGCTCACCTCATTGTTTATAACACCTATTGTGAAGCAGTGGACTCAAGGACTTCCTTGGGAGCCTGTATGCCTAGAGAGAAAAGGGGGTAACTAACCTTTCAGGTGCTGAATACACTCAGCCTCAAGGGTTGATCTGGATGTAAAGAGCATGCTCAGATGTCCTCAGCCTCCTCTGGAATTATGTGAAATTCTGCAAGATCTATGCAGGAATATGGGAACCTGCCTGCTCATGTTAGTATATAGTCTGCTTTCCAAAGTTATCAAGAAAAAGGGTGAATACTTCAGCTCCTTGTCTCTGGCTCATTTTCTGTAATGTACTTTTCCATACCTGTGATTTGCAGGATGCTTCTCCTTGTGCTTGCAGTTACTGTAGACTCTGGTAGGTTACAATAGGGCTTGCCCTCCGAGTCCCTCACTGGGTGCATCTACAAAGCTTACAGCTTTAAAGTAGCACAGATATGCTCCCTATGCTCTGCCTTTCTGCTGGTTGTAGTCCTCCAAAATCTCTGCTCATCTGGCAGCTCTGCTGAAGCTCAGCTGTTTCTTTGCAAGTGAAGGGAAGGGGAAAAAAAGTCTTTTGACTCTAGATTGGCTTAAGAGCAGGAGGTGGGTCTGTGTTGTCAGCTTCCATTTCCACTGCCTGAGCAGGCACAGGAAGGTGCAGGGAAGGTGAGGCAGGGAGTAGGAGTTCTAAAACAGGAGCTCAAAGATGACTCTCAAAACATCTCTGCTAAGTGAAAAGACTTCTATGTCTGTGTGAGGCTTTGCCACAGGATTTGTCGTTTAGTCTTTCAGCAGGGCTGAGGTGCACTGCAGGGTCAGAGCTAGAATTTGCTTATTTAACTTCCTTCTCCCAGATTTCAGTATGCAATCAGTCCCAAGCTATGTGAAATCTGGTCACCCTCACCATTAGTAGCATTTGTACTTCCTAAACTGTCAGTGAGTAGCTACTAGGATGCTGTGGAGATTAGAAATTTCAGTAGAAGATAAACAGGCAGACTACAAAAGTGAACAGGGCTGTAGAAGATTTATTGCGGAGATAACGCCCACCTTCTAGGTGTGCCACAGGTCCAGCCTGGTAACTAGTGGAGACCCTGTTTCTTCCAAACTGTCCTGGGTTCAGCTGGGATAGAGTTAATTTTTACAGGAACCTGGGAGGTGGGGGGCATAGCCGGGGCAGCTGACCTGAACTGGCCAAGGAGCTATTCCATACCATGTGACATCATGCTCAGTATATAAAGGGGGAGCGGGCCGGGGGGTGGGCTCTTCTTTTCGGTGGGGGAAGTGGCAGAGCGTCGGGTCCCGGGTGGTGAGCAGTTGCACTGTGCATCACTCTTTTTGTATACTTTTTCATTAGTACCGTTGTTGTTGTTGCAATTTCTTTGTGTTGTTCCAGTAAACTGCCTTTATCTCAACCCTCGAGGTTCCAGGTTTGGTTTTTTTTTCCTCTCCTCCGTCTTCCCCCCATCCCACCGGAGGGGGGCGGGAGGAGTGAGCGAGCGGCCGCGTGGTCCTTTGTTACCGGCTGGGCTGAAACCACGACAGTCCTTTTTGGCGCCCAACGTGGGGCACGAAGGGTTGAGATAACGACAGATCTGGCCAGAGCGTGTTGAAACAAATTTGTCATACGCATTTCTTATACTAGATAAATAGATGTTAGTCACAATGTTGATTCAGCTGTTTACATGGTGGCGTTTTGTAAGTTCTTATATGCTTTATGTATTGCCTGTAGTTGCGTATCTCATCTCTGGGAGAGTGATTGGGATTATCATTTTGCTGTACTGGGCAATGTCGACTTGTGAAATGATTACATCACTGGTCATGAGGTTAAGCTGTTATCTGTATGAGGCAGTGATATCATTTCCAGACTTTGGGCACCTTCTGTCGGATTTTATTGGTAATTACACCCAACCCATGGGGAAGTCAGGGGGGGATACTTCCCCCCATCCGTTCCCCTCCCTTTTCTCTTTCCAACTAATTACAACAGTTTTCGAGAATTTTGAATATCCTTGGGATGCGCAAGCCTGTGTGCTGTTAGTGCTATGCCTCCTGACTATGTTTCAGGTCTTGTCTAGGGCTACAAAGAGGCTCTTTAAGAGTACCACCCAGAGATCTGTCCCAAAGCTGGATATTCATGGGTGGCACGGCGTGTGGGAGGATGTGGGCAGGTATCTAGAGAACTTCTCACCTCCAGTGACTTGGAAGTTCACTCCCGAACAACTGCAGAACCCTCATGAAGTGATAGAATTTTTGAAAGGAAAATGCTGTGGCTATCCCAGAGACACACAACTCACTACACTGTGCTGGGCCCTGGCCGGTATCTACCAAACCCTGCTTGATACTATGCAGCACCCCCAGGGGGAAAAGGGGGAAAAGATGGAAAACAAGACAACATGCACCGTGGCTGCCCCAACCCCGACAACATGCACTGTGGCCGCCCCAACCCCGACAACGTGCACCGTGGCCGCCCCTACCACGACAACAGGTAGCATGGCTGCCCCTACCCCGGTGACAGATACTGCCACTAAACCAGAGAACCAACCTGTGCCAGTATCAGTCGCCCCTGTACAGAAAAAGAAACACACAAAGAAATCAGTTCGCTCAGTGAGAGATGAAGATGAACCAGGGCCATCGCGAGAACAGGAGGAAGAGGCAGAACCTGAAATAATTACCCGATCTCTATCCCTGAGTGAGTTGCGTGACATGCGAAAAGATTTTAGCCGCCACCCAGGTGAGCACATTGTTACCTGGCTGCTCCGATGCTGGGATAATGGGGCTAGTAGTGTGGAATTAGAGGGTAAGGAAGCCAAGCAGTTGGGATCTCTGTCTAGAGAAGGGGGTATCGACAAGGCGATTGGGAGAAAAACACAAGTCCTCAGCCTCTGGAGGCGACTTCTGTTAGGTGTAAAGGAAAGATACCCTTTCAGGGATGAAGTTACATGTCACCAAGGCAAGTGGACCACCATGGAGAGAGGTATCCAGTACCTGAGGGAATTAGCCGTGCTGGAGGTGATTTATAATGATCCAGAAAATGCGCAGTCACCCACAGATCCAGATGAAGTCCAATGCACACAACCGATGTGGCGGAAGTTTCTACGAAGTGCACCACCAACCTATGCCAACTCATTGGCAGTAATGTCCTGGAAAGAAGGCTATGGACAAACGGTGGATGAATTGGCTGTCCAACTCCGGCAATATGAAGGAAGTCTCTCTTCCTCCCTACGGGCCTGTGTCTCAGCTGTAGAGGAATTGTCCCGAGAGTTCCAGCAATTCAAAGTAGATATGTCCTCCTCCTCACCTGTACAGGCCCGCATTGCAGTTATTGGGAGTAAGCGTTCCTCTGCCCAAGAGAGAGGAGAGAGAAAGTACACACGACGGGCTAACCTGTGGTTTTACCTGCGTGACCATGGAGAGGACATGAGGAAGTGGGATGGAAAACCTACCTCAGTCTTGGATTCACGGGTACGGGAGTTGCGAGAAAAAGCAACCAGAAAAGAAGATTCTTCTTGGAAAACTGCTGCTCCAGTTTCCCGTGAGCAGTCCCCCGGGCGCAGTAGATGGGCCGATCTCATTTCTGATCCTCTTGAAGGGACTTCTGATTCACATGTGCAAAAAGTGGGTAACAGATATTCTAACCAGGATTAGAGGGGCCCTGCCTCCAGCCAGGTGGAGGAGAGGGACAACCGAGTCTACTGGACAGTGTGGATTCGATGGCCTGGCACGTCAGACCCACAGGAATATAAGGCTCTAGTAGACACTGGTGCACAATGTACCCTAATGCCATCAAGTTATAAAGGGGCAGAACCCATCTGTATCTCTGGTGTGACAGGGGGATCCCAAGAGCTAACCGTATTGGAAGCCGAAATGAGTCTAACCGGGAATGAGTGGCATAAACACCCCATTGCAACTGGCCCAGAGGCCCCGTGCATCCTTGGTATAGATTATCTCAGAAGGGGGTATTTCAAGGACCCAAAAGGGTACCGTTGGGCCTTTGGTATAGCTGCATTGGAGACGGAGGAGACTGAACAGCTGTCTACCCTGCCTGGTCTCTCCCAGGACCCTTCGGTTGTGGGGTTGCTGAAGGTTGAAGAACAACAGGTGCCAATTGCTACCACGACGGTGCACCGGCGGCAATATCGCACCAACCGAGACTCCCTGATCCCCATCCATAAGCTGATTTGCCAGTTGGAGAGCCAAGGAGTGATCAGCAAGACTCACTCACCCTTTAATAGTCCCATATGGCCCGTGCGGAAATCTAATGGGGATTGGAGACTAACAGTAGATTATCGTGGGCTGAATGAAGTCACGCCACCGCTGAGCGCTGCTGTGCCAGATATGTTAGAGCTTCAATATGAACTGGAATCAAAGACAGCTAAGTGGTATGCCACAATTGACATTGCTAATGCATTTTTCTCCATTCCTTTGGCAGCGGAGTGCAGGCCACAGTTTGCTTTCACTTGGAGGGGTGTCCAGTACACCTGGAATCGACTGCCCCAGGGGTGGAAACACAGCCCCACTATTTGCCATGGACTGATCCAGACTGCACTAGAAAAAGGTGAAGCTCCAGAGCACCTGCAATATATTGATGACATCATCATATGGGGCAGCACGGCAGAAGAAGTTTTTGAGAAAGGGAAGAAAATAATCCAAATCCTTTTGAAGGCTGGCTTTGCCATAAAAGAAAGTAAGGTCAAGGGACCTGCGCAGGAAATCCAGTTCTTAGGAGTAAAATGGCAAGACGGGCGTCGTCAGATCCCTGCGGACGTGATCAACAAAATAGCAGCCATGTCCTCACCGACTAATAAAAAGGAAACACAGGCTTTCTTAGGTGTTGTGGGCTTTTGGAGAATGCATATTCCAAATTACAGTCAAATTGTAAGTCCTCTCTACCAAGTTACCCGGAAGAAGAACGATTTTAAATGGGGGCCTGAGCAACGACAAGCCTTTGAACAAATTAAGCGGGAGATTGTTCATGCAGTAGCTCTTGGGCCAGTCCGGACAGGACCAGATGTTAAAAATGTGCTCTACACTGCAGCTGGGGAGAATGGCCCTACCTGGAGCCTTTGGCAGAAAGCACCTGGAGAAACCCGAGGCCGACCCCTGGGGTTTTGGAGTCGGGGATATCGAGGATCCGAGGCTCGCTATACTCCAACTGAAAAAGAGATATTGGCAGCATATGAAGGAGTTCGAGCCGCTTCAGAAGTGGTTGGTACTGAAACACAGCTCTTCTTAGCACCCCGACTGCCAGTGCTGGGCTGGATGTTCAAAGGGAAAGTTTCCTCTACACATCACGCGACTGATGCCACGTGGAGTAAGTGGATTGCACTGATCACACAACGGGCTCGCATAGGAAACCCCAGTCGCCCAGGAATTTTAGAAGTGATCACGGACTGGCCAGAAGACAAAGACTTTGGAATGTTGCCAGAGGAGGAGGTGACACGGGCTGAAGAGGCCCCGCTGTATAATAAACTGCCAGAAAATGAGAGGCAATATGCCCTGTTCACTGATGGGTCCTGTCGCATCGTGGGAAAACATCGGAGGTGGAAGGCTGCTGTATGGAGTCCTACACGACTAGTTGCAGAAACTGCTGAAGGAGAAGGTGAATCGAGTCAGTTTGCGGAGGTGAAAGCCATCCAGCTAGCATTAGATATTGCTGAAAGAGAAAAGTGGCCAGTGCTCTATCTCTATACTGACTCATGGATGGTGGCAAATGCCCTGTGGGGGTGGCTACAGCAATGGAAGAAGGGCAACTGGCAACGCAGAGGTAAACCCATTTGGGCTGCCGCACTGTGGCAAGATATCGCTGTTCGGATAGAGAAGCTAGTGGTAAAAGTACGTCATGTAGATGCTCATGTACCCAAGAGTCGGGCCACTGAAGAACATCAAAACAATCAGCAGGCAGATCAGGCCGCCAAGATTGAAGTGTCTCAGGTGGACCTGGACTGGCAACGTAGGGGTGAGCTATTTATGGCTCGGTGGGCCCACGATACCTCAGGCCATCAGGGGAGAGATGCAACATATAGATGGGCTCGAGATCGAGGGGTGGACTTGACCATGGACACTATCGCACAGGTCATCCACGAATGTGAAACATGTGCCGCAATTAAGCAAGCCAAGCGGCAAAAAACCCCTGTCGCATGGGGGGCGATGGCTGAAATATAAACAGTGGGAGGCCTGGCAGATTGACTATATCACACTCCCACGAACACGCCAAGGCAAGTGCCATGTGCTTACAATGGTGGAAGCAACCACTGGATGGCTGGAAACATACCCTGTGTCCCATGCCACTGCCCAGAACACTATTCTGGGCCTTGAAGAGAAAATTTTATGGCAACACGGCACCCCAGAAAGAATCGAGTCGGACAACGGGACTCACTTCCGAAACAACCTCGTAGATACCTGGGCCAAAGAACACGGCATTGAGTGGGTATATCACATCCCTTATCACGCACCAGCCTCCGGAAAAATCGAACGATACAACGGACTGCTGAAAACTACATTGAGAGCGATGGGGGGTGGGACTTTCAAACATTGGGATACACATTTAACAAAA
Organism: Haliaeetus albicilla; assembly: GCF_947461875.1. NCBI lineage: Eukaryota > Metazoa > Chordata > Aves > Accipitriformes > Accipitridae > Haliaeetus > Haliaeetus albicilla. The sequence continues at coordinate 9,796,823 of NC_091516.1, forward strand.
GCCACCTGGTTAGTTAATACTAGAGGATCCGCCAATCGGGCTGGCCCCGCCCAACCAAGACTTCCACATACTGTAGAAGGCGATAAAGTCCCTGTAGTGCGCATGAGGAGTATGTTAGGAAAGACAGTCTGGGTTAGTCCTCCCTCAAGCAGAGGCAAACCCATTCAAGGGGTTGTTTTTGCTCAGGGACCTGGGTACACCTGGTGGGTGATGCAGAAGGATGGGGAAGTTCGATGTGTACCTCAGGGAGATTTGATTTTGGGAGAGAATAGCCAGTGAATTGGGCTGTATGATACCTAACTGCTAAATACCCTGCCAATGCATGTCATTGTATCTATAGTGTCTATATGCCATATCAAGGGTATTACTGTAAGAATTACCCAAATGACTGCGGGATGGACTTTGAAACTAAGCCAAGTACAACAGCGACAGAACTTGAACTGACACCCAGCAATTTCCTCAAGATCAACATCCTCAACCTGCAGAACAAGGGCGTGAGTTGCACCAAATGTACTAGCCACAAGTTCCAGAGGCAGCATACAACAACCCACCATCTCACACCATCTCTCTTATCCTGAAGAACTGTTACAACAGATGGAGCCCCAAAGTCATGGACTAAATAAAATCAATGGACACATTAGAGGAATAGCCCATACGCTAAAGGAATACCATTCGCGTGTGTGTGTGTGTGCGGGGGGACGACGGGGACGGACGCAAGTCCATATACTTATATATATAAGACAAGGAAGTGGTAGTGGTCAATTGGAAAATGTAAGATCTGGGCATGATGTAGATGGTATAGAATAAGGGGTGGATAATGTCCTGGGTTCAGCTGGGATAGAGTTAATTTTTACAGGAACCTGGGAGGTGGGGGGCATAGCCGGGGCAGCTGACCTGAACTGGCCAAGGAGCTATTCCATACCATGTGACATCATGCTCAGTATATAAAGGGGGAGCGGGCCGGGGGGTGGGCTCTTCTTTTCGGTGGGGGAAGTGGCAGAGCGTCGGGTCCCGGGTGGTGAGCAGTTGCACTGTGCATCACTCTTTTTGTATACTTTTTCATTAGTACCGTTGTTGTTGTTGCAATTTCTTTGTGTTGTTCCAGTAAACTGCCTTTATCTCAACCCTCGAGGTTCCAGGTTTGGTTTTTTTTTCCTCTCCTCCGTCTTCCCCCCATCCCACCGGAGGGGGGCGGGAGGAGTGAGCGAGCGGCCGCGTGGTCCTTTGTTACCGGCTGGGCTGAAACCACGACACAAACCAAGAAGGGACAGTGAAGATCTGATATGACTCCACTTTCAGATTAACACACCTCCTGTTATTTTACTGCTGCATGTGTACTATTTTAAATGGGGAATCATGTCTTTCAGCTAATATAGATATATATACACACACACACACGCACACACACATACACATATATAAATGTTCTGCAGTCAGGACCCTGTGCATTAACTGCATATGCAACCATGCAAATAGCTGTATAATTTCTCTGCCTATTCTGCCTCCTCCCACATTATGGAGTAAGTTTTCATCTATGTTGCATTACCTTGTACAAATGGCTGTTCTACCACCTTCTAGCTCTGTGTATGCCAACATACTAATTAATTTTTGCTTAGCTTTACTTGCAGAAAACCACAAAGTTTCCTGTGTTTGCTCAGCTCAGAGGTGTCCTGTATCAGCTGCTTCTTTTGTTATCCCTTTCTTCCACCCTTGTTTGCCCTTCTTTTATGGAACAAGGTCTTCATGGAGAAAACTGATTTGGCTCACATATGTGCCTGAGCGCTTCTGGGCACAACTTTAGCATGAATACTCCATAACACTGTTGAAGTGTTTCCTTGCTCTAATAGTGCTGTTCCTCAAAGGAGCTTGAAGATACCAGAAAGACTTCTTTCAATGCAGGGCAACTGCAGGCTGAATGTGACCTGGTATACACCACCATCTCTTAGAATGGGAATGTAAAATATTAATTAGTTACCAGATCACCAATAACACTGAATTTTATTGACAACATTTTTTAAAGGGCTAGGTAACTGATGTTCCCAGTTTATTGTAAATCAGTTAACCCACAGATTATGTGTTCCTTTCACTTTCAGTAAGGAGGAAGACATCTACCCTGCTTATTGGAGCCATACAAGTCTGTGTGCTTGGGACATGCCAGGCACAAAAGACTGAAGGCCAGAAGAGAAGGCTTGATTTGCTGTACATCCTTAAGTGAGAACCTGAAGAGAATAAGCTACAGGAGATAGCTAGATACCTTCACGTGGTTGTAGAAGATGAGAAGAAAGGAGGTTTTTGTATTGGATTAGTGTTCTTTCGAAAGAGATAAAATGGTGAATGCTCTCCATGACACAAAAACCCATGAACTTCCAATGTTATCTTTGCCTGGTTCAGAACATTTAATTGCCACTAATATTATTTAAAGTATGTGTTAACTTTGCAGCTAGGACTTTACAGAGCCCGGACACTGTCAGTGGTGTTGAGTGACTGTGGGCATTCTTTGCTCTGTAGGTGCTTGGGGTGCTGCCCCCTTCCAATTCTCATTTGATTTTTTTGCCTAGAACATTGTTTTTCTGTTCTGTAGCCGTCTTCCTCTGTCTTTCTGAATGCCCCTCTTTTATGAAACAACTAATTCCTAATGATTTTTACTCTGCTTGAAGAAAATTCCTTTCCATCAAACTCTGTATGTTTCCTCTTAAGGCTTCATTGGCTGTGGTGATTCACAGAAATTAGGGTCTTTTCTGTTAACTGTTTTTTGTTTGTTTTGTAGCTTCTGTCTAGCAGATCTGCCATGTGTGTTATTGTATGGCTGGTTTAGATGCAGAATTCATAAACTCAAATCTGATTCATAGTTTGTGCATAGCATCTTCAAACTGTCACATCAGGGAGTAATATAATACACTTTCATTATGTATTTATTGAAGTTTGATAGAGAATTTTTATTCATGCAAGGCAGGTCTTGGGATATTATTTAACTTTTTATTTTGAAAAATTGGAGAAAGTTCAGGAAAAAATGAATAGAAAAGTCTTTGAGGCTGGTGAAGTTCAAGGGATGAAGGAGTGTCAAATATTGTCATTAATAGAAAGACAGCAGTCAGTCTGCCTGCTTTCAATATGCAGTATAACAGTACTTTTCAGTCATTTCAAGAGAACCCAGCTGTAAATAAAACTAGAGATGGAAGCCAACACAGATTTTTTCAAGAATACATTACACCAGTGCCACTTAATTGTCTTCCCCACTAGGGTTACAGAGCTAGACGGGCAGAAATGGGCACCGGTGAGGCTCTTCGCATTGTCTCATGTGACATTGTAACAAAGAGGGACTTGAAAAATAAATGCAAAATTTAAATCAGGATGAAATGAGTATACAAGTTAAAAAGCAAAATACTTGAAGACAGCTGTCTGGAGGAGAATTCAAGTGGGCACCGCAGGGATCTGTCCTGGTTTGTGTCCAGTGAATGACTTGGAAGGGGACATCAAAGTGAGAGCCCTTCTGAAGCAGAAAAGGGAAGAGAGCTGATGATTGACAAATAAGCTTCATAAACTGGAAAGCAGATATACAGAAGATGAAATTCAGAGAGGACAACTGCAATGTTGCAGTTGATGATGAAAAATTAACTTTGCAGGTGTAGAACTGGGAATAACTGCCTGGGCAGGAGTCCAGCAGGCTTAGAGGGGGTCACACACAATGAGTCAACAGAGTGGTGCTGCTGGGGAGAACAACAGCTAATATCATCTTGGAAATAGGGAAGCCTTATTTCAAATAACTCCCCTAGTTTCAAGGAGCACACAAAGGAAAATACAGGCAAATAGAGAGAATCTGAGCAAAAGCAACATTATTGGTAAGAAAAGCCATCCCTTGAGGAAAAGCTGAATGAACAAACCCATAAGAACTTACTTTGTTTTCTGATTTATCAAAGCTTATAATAGAAGAAAAGAATGACTAATTCTGGTGGGATAGTACAAGATAAAACTGAGAGTATCTGGGGAATAAAAGCATTGTTAAGAAAAAGACTCCAGCTAGAAGAAAATGGTGCACTAGAACAAGTTATGCAGAGATATTATAGAAACAAACATTTCTCAGAGGGGGCTTGGTTACAATTTACTCTTGCACAGGTATGGACGAGATAGGACTTAAAGTCCCTTCTGGCCCTGCATCTTTATTGCTTTTCTCTCGTTGTGTTGCAAAAAGTGACTTATCTGAGACAAGTCAGAAACCAGAGGTCTGACAGACTGGTTTGGTGAAAAAGTGACAAAAAGGGGGCAGCACATGAACACCAGTGACAAGAGAAACTTTACTGCCAGTGAAATACATGAGAGGTTGGAAACCTGCCCTGCCCGCCCCTCCCCCACCTTTTTATACCAGCAGAGCCATGTTTTCACCTAAAAAGTAGAATAACCAGCCAGTGGAAGTCCTGTGGCTGCTGCCCCTATTGGAAAGGCCACAGAAAAGATCTGTACGGGGCTGTTTGGCATTGCTCAGAGGGAAAGAAGAGGTTCTCCAGCTTTAGCTCCTGGTGCTGAACAGCTCTTCCACCACTGCCTCCCCAAATTGCTGCCTGGGGCTGGACACTACAGAACAGACCAGGTCCTGCCTCTTCTGTTCTGGAGGAGACTGGTTTTGGGGCTTGATATTATTTTTTCCTGTTCTGACATGCTGAGCTTTGCTACAGTTTGCGTCACCGCAGCAGTGTCAGCTGTAGAGGGGTGCTCATCTCTGCACACACACAAAGGGTGATGAGAGCAAGGACAAGGCTGTTGTGGCAGCAGTGGTGAAGTTGAATAAAACATGCTTGCAATTTGTGAGGAGAGAGCAGCTAACAGCCCAGACCTAAGCCTCCATTTCTTCTTATTTTCTGCTAAGACCAAAAGTCATTGCAGCTTGTAGTACTGGATTGAAAACTCAATAAGTCAGTGTCTGGCATGCAAAGGCTGCTCTTCTGAATATCAACATAGATCGTCAAAGCATGTTTCTTCATGGAATCTTCAAAGCAAACTATAAATGATAACTGAAACAAAAAAAATCACTGCTCGCTTTCTGCCCTTTGAAAATAGGTAGCACTGTGCTATTTGCTGTGATCTTCAGCTCCAATACACTAGAAACGTCTAGGTAATCATTAAATTTAAGATTAAACAAGAGGAAGATTTCCAAAGTCAAATAGCTACTTTTCTGAAATTGTTTTCTCTTGAGATCCACCTGATACCTGGAGCCCATGTTTAAAATGGGAGGAAAAAAACCCACTTTTTGTCCTGCTCATGCAGGGCATGATATTTCCAGGCTCTGTTTCAATAAAATAATTCGAATTATTCCTTCAAACCAGAACACTTCTGACTGCTCTCAAAGGTCTTTAATTTCACTTTAATCATCAGAAATGTTTTCAAGTGACACTCTGATCTTGATCTCAAAGAAACAGTAGCCTTGGAAAAGGTAGCATGACATCTCTTACGTGGTATGGCCCTTGGGAGAAAGGTGGGCTGAAAAAACAGAGTGCCATTTTATGGCAAATCATTAAACTGAGGCTTTCTTCTGTACGGAAAGAGCCAGCTTACCTGCTCTCCCCCACTGCTGAGAGATTAGTTCTTCTGGCATGACCTCTCTCTCAGTTTGAGAAAACTTTCCCATGAAAAATCCATGAGAAGCTTCAGTTTTCAAAAAACCCCCACTTCGTTTGTGACCTGGTGATCATCTTCACTTTCAAGAGTTTTATGGTTTAACTGATAATACCCAGAAGGTTTTTGCTTGCTGAGAGATGATCTCTGCAGTTGTTGACGAGCAAGTGTTCAGGCTCTTTTATTTATAGCTGATGAACCCTGGGGATCTTAAGCTTGTTGGCTCTGGTTAAGGTGAAAATAAGTTATATTCAATTTATGTTACAGTTTAAAACATCTTTTAAGCAACAGAGTAATCATGTACTTTGTTTTGTTTTGTTTGTTTGTTGGGCTTGGTTTTTGTTTTTTGTTTTTTTTAAACAGCTGCCAATGAGCTGCTGAGTGCTTAGGATACTTTAAAATACTTTAGCTTTCCCTTTTCCTGTATGCCTTATGATTTTGTCATCTACCTTCTTCTCTCTATTTCATACTGTTTCTGCCAGGTTTTCCTTTCCAGAATAAGAACAACAATTCACTGCAGAAGGAATGGAGAAAGAGACTATGGGATTCTCCCAGTATAAGTAAACAAGCAAGAAAGATTGCAGAGTTGAGGACAGAAGAACTGCTCGTCTGTGGACACACTCGCAGGAAATTCTGAATGGCGTTATAAAACCAGTTATTGCTAAAGATGAGATCAGGATGGCATGTGAAAGATGCAAACAAGTGTTTATAAGCATATTCTTTATTGCTGTTGGTTTTTGCCTTTTAGTGGGGAAAGCAGTGCAGGGTTTTTTTCTTATTTCCTGTAAATACCATTTTGTCGTGGTTTAACCCCAGCCAGCAACTAAGCACCACGCAGCCGCTCACTCGCTCCCCCCCATCCAGTGGGATGGGGGAGAAAATCGGGAAAAGAAGTAAAACTCGTGGGTTAAGGTAAGAACAATTTAATAGAACAGAAAAGAAGAAACTAATAATGATAATGATAACACTAATAAAATGACAACAGTAGTAATAAAAGGATTGAAATGTACAAATGATGCGCAGGGCAATTGCTCACCACCCGCCGACCGACACCCAGCCAGTCCCAGTTCCTAAACTAGATGGGACGTCCCACGGTATGGAATACACTGTTGGCCAGTTTGGGTCAGGTGCCCTGGCTGGGCATGAGAAGCTGAAAAATCCTTGACTCTAGTCTAAACACTACTGAGCAACAACTGAAAACATCAGTGTTATCAACATTCTTCACATACTGAACTCAAAACATAGCACCATACCAGCTAGTAGGAAGACAGTTAACTACATCCCAGCTGAAACCAGGACACATTTTTTGTTGCTTCACTTTTTTACTTCTGCTGTCAGTGACAATAGAATTATTCCACTTGTGAGTTTTTTTCCACTCTGCATTAGTCGACATTACTCTCCAGGAAACCAAAGTTGGGCTTTATGTCCTCTTACTAATTGCTTTTCTTGCAGCAGTTGGTTTCCAGTCTCTTGGCGAGGGCATTAGCACAAATTCAGTCAGTCTCTATGGGTTAAATTAAAGGCGGTGAGCACTGGGGTGGATGGTTTAAGATATTTGATTATTGGTGGGTATATCTAACCAAGCCATTCTACAGGGATTCAGATTTATTACTGTTCTCTTAATGAGGGAATATTTTTCTTTTCATTTACTACTTGTTTTTTAAAAGTCAGGTAAACTCTCCTTGGATTCAGTCACGTAGAATTACACTGGCAACAGTCTGAATTCTTTAGCACTTCATTATAGCAACATAGTACAGAGACTGAACCTCAAATTCTGTGCTGGGTTAAGTTTTGGGCTGGTACTCTGCAGCCCTCATATCCTGTCTGATGTCTTCTCCCTGATGGGTCTGACACTCTGCTGTCCTCTCCACCAGCCTGTGACTGACCATCCCCTCTCTCCGCTTGCTCATCAGCCAAGCTGCCCTTTGGACCCAGAGCCTGACTGGCTGATACCAAATGTGTTCTGTGCCCCCCTCCCCGATTCCTGCCTGCAAGCCCCCTTCTCCATTGCACCTCTTCTCTTTTTGGGATTTCAGAAACTGGCTCTGGAGGAAAGGCAGCTGCTTTTGTACAGTACTTGAACTAACGTCCCTCCTGGCTCCAGTTTGCCTGGATCTGATGTGTCTGCACTGGTCGTATGTCCTCAGCCTGGACAGACCACTCTCAGGTGGTTATGAGCTGACTATAGTGATTTTTAATTGAATGTTTGGTTTAGAAACTTCCCATAGGCCACATATCTCAACTTCAATAGCATGATAATGATTTTTTACCCTCCTAAAGTTATTTTTACATCACAATAATTTACATATTTTTTAATTTGGTTAGAATTTTATAGGACATTATAAAGGAAGCAAGGCACTAGATGTGAAGTAATTTGACAAACTGAGCACACCTCAGATTTGTGAACTAGGCATCCAATGTTTTTAAATTCCCTGTCGCAATGCTGGCATCCCTTTCTGTGCCAACAGCATTGCAGTGTGGCAATGAAAGGCATGGGATCTTCCTGCAGCTAATATGAATCTCTATTATTAGCAAAATGCCAAATGACATAGAAAATTATGGGTTGGCTAAAGTGATTTTTTGGGGGTAACCTAACTATTGTAACATTGATGGGACTAAGAAAACACACTAGCTCTTTGGAGTTATTCTTTTCAGTTCTGTATTGTCAGATATACAGAACACTGAACTTCTGCTTCTTTTTGTAGTTACCAAAGAAATAAGAAGTGTGTCTGTGGCCCCGTTAGCTAGGACCTGTGTCTTTGATAGGCACATTTTGCATTCTGATGCCACAGAGGACTCCCATCAGATATTCCTTACACTGCTGTAGTAACTCACCTGTCTTCCATAAAGCACTCTTTGTGACTGGAGAAAGCCTAAATGAATGGTAATGCCTTGGCACTCGTAACTCCACCTTTTGTGAAATGCAGTCCTTTAAAAGGATGCTGGATAAAGATGGAAACACCAACACTGCAATTATGTATATGTGCCACCAGTTCCCGGAAGATCACCCAGTGTTTTCAAAAACTTTTGGCTGGGGACCTATCTTTCAGAATGAGATTTCTGTGCCCTTATGAGAAGCAGCGAACCCAGAAAAAGCTGGTAATTTCATGTCTGCCTTCAGTGACAACAAATGCTGAAGGACTGATATTCAATAGGGTTGATGAAATGCTGTGACTTAGCACTGTACATTCAAATGACTTAATAGGGAAAAAGAAGTCATTGTTTATTTTGAGTGGTTTTCCATATTTTCAAAGCATTTAGCTAATAAGGGAAAACACCAGTACGCTAAGGGAAATGAGAAACTGTTGTTACACAAGAGGAAACAACTGAGAATCATGAAGCTGGGCTTTGCAACCAAACAATACATAGAAAGGACCAAAAATATCTTTATCTTCTTTGCAAGACGTATATATTACTTTCTACGGTAAATGCATTCTGGTCTTCCTGCAAAACATATGAAAAAATAACTTAGCAAACAAGAAGGAAAAGTAGCTGCTGAAATGCCTTTTTCAAACATTGACTTCAGTGACTTCTGGCAAAAGGGAACTACAGGAGTAGATGAGGAGGACTGTGCTGGGATATGTTGTTCGCAATGCCAGAACTTCTTGTTTGCATATGGCTGCATATTCTGTATACTTCACTTTTTCAAATATCAGATACCAAATGGACTGTGGTAACTCTTCTCTACCATTGATATTACCACCATTTTCCACTACAGCCACCTTTTCCCCATCGGCACTGCAATACCCATGCAAATTGCAACTCCTTCCAGCCCTGCTTTGGTGGTACAGCAATTAGTATAATGAACAGTCGTTCCTGACAAAGGCTTCAGATCATTAACTTGATACAAAACTGTATTAAATAATGATTAATTATAATGATAAGTGTTAAGTATCTTATAAATTTAATTTTTCTATGTTATTCTTCAATATTCCCCTGTTATCCTCTTTCATGGAAGTGATTTGTAAGCAATAGAGGGGAGCTGGAGTCATTCTGTAAGTGCAGATGTCAGTAATTTTGCCTCTTCTGGAAACTGGTGCTCAGAAATGTTCTTTTGTGCTGCCAGACAACTGGTGCTGACAGGCTCTGCATCTCGCACCTTGCCTAGCAGAGCATTTGAAGGGTTTAAAAGTCAGACAACTCAATGAAATGCAATGCAGTACTCCAAAGATGTAAGTATTGCTGGATCTCAACCAGAATGGGATGTACTTTGGTGAGGGGATACAAAGTGAGCTTACTGGTACTGCAGCACAAGACCACATTGTTTCCTATCGCTCAAAGGGAGAGAGTGCTCAGGTCTGGCTCTTTGAGTTTGCTTGCTGAAGAACATGTCTGTTGAAAGCTATGTAGTGAACAGCATAGTCAACAGCTGTTTAAATGATGTGATAAGATAAGGGAATGTTTTGTAAAGTCCTACTCAGCCTTGCAACAGCAGTCCTTCTGCTTCAGAAAATTAGGGTCATGATAGCTGCAGGGTAAATATGTTATTGAGTAATTCACACAAAATCACAGGATTGATGGGGGTTTGCATGCATCGCATCATTCTCAGATACATATGCAACTCTATCATAAATGATACAAAAATGGTGGTGAAAATATTTGCAATTGCTAAGTAATTAATTGTCAAAGTAGCCCTGGGAGACAGGAGGAATAAATCAGGTAAGTGACTCCAGAATGCCTTATAGTGAGGCAAGATAGATCAGTGGCACATTATGAAATTATCTGTGTCACATGATAGCCAACTTGTGCAAAACTGTTCTCTCTAATTTGAGTAAAAGAGCATCCCTGAAGAAACAGCAGTGTAGGGTGAGTAGTAGCAAATAAAGCCATGCAGCTGGAGACCACTCAGTGAAAGGTAGGAATGGTTGCTGATAGATGCAAAAGCCCATGCCAATGTCTTCACTGTCATCAGTGCCTATGCTACCTTAAGTTAGCCAATGCTGCAGCTGTACCTGTATGTTGCTATATGTATATATCCTCACAAAGGAGCATAGCATCACATGTATATGACTGTTTCTTGGGCTTTTGCTGTTAATACCCCTGCCATCACTGCAGAATATTTAGTATTTTTCTCTTGCCTGTTACAGCTTGGGCTGGGCAATTGATTTTGAATAGTTTGCTTACCAAATTTGAAGTGGTGGGATACAGAAATTCTTTTCAAATTTGTGTAAAAATTGGCATGTGCTTTACATACAGACAAAAAGAAGTATGGAAAAAAATAAAACCTTTTGATTATGAAGTCTGAAACAGGTAACAAAATATTTCATTTAAAGTCAACAAAAAAATGTTTGGTCAAGCCCAACAGGAGTTTTCTTCCATTCCCCATGAAAGGTTTAAGTGTTTTCCTGTTGCCCAGACACTACCAAGGGCAGCAGAGCTGCTGTCAGGAGGGTATTTTGGCTTCTCCTGTATGGTTCCAGGCTCTCACTGCTCCAGAGGAGGCTTCCATCTGGGTGCCTGGAGGGCAGACATCCAAACGTGGGTCCGCGCAGGCTCTGCGAAATCTGCCTGCAGTGTATCTTCCTCCCGTGAAATACAGTGCACGCTGCCCATGCTCAAGTGCTTTTCTCAAGATTTCCTTTGGGCTTTGCTTGTGCAGCTCCCCCCGAGCAGGTTTGCTTCAGCCCCTGCCTACCTCTCCCCATCATTGCACAGTGGGGACTGGAGCCTTCCCAGGGTGGAAACCACCCGGTCGCATTAGTAGGACAGGAGTTCGCATGTCACTGTGCTGAGTGGCGCAACCTGTAAGGATCTGGTCCCCAGGGTTTCTGAAAGACTTACACCAAGATACTGACTCTAACGTGCACACGTCTGGTGATACAGATTTGATGTGAGTTTTGTAATCAAGTTTTTAGCACACTGAGTGTAATGTAACATTTTAGGCAGATTGCTTAAGAAAGGCCTCTGCCTTAAAAGAAAAAAAGCAAAAGCATAATCAAATACACCAATCACTTCCCTGTGGGATATTTTGCATTAGACCAGTATTCCCACTTTTGGGGAGTAGTATTCATGCAATGTAAATATATATAAATGGAATTTCTTAATTCAGATATGTTATGCAAGTTACAACTGTCATTAACGTATTCAAAATGATCATATATCAGGAAATTATCATCTGAATATACATAAATTTTGATTAAATACATACATTTGCTCTCTAAACTCTGGAGGGGAGTTGAGTTACCAACAAGCTGAAGTTGTTAGAAAACAAGACAGTAATCAAAGTTTCCACTGCACGCTTCCACTGTTTCCTATTGAGAAGTTCTATAATCATCAGAAATGATGTGGCATTTTGCAGACATGATGTCTGTAGCAAGATTCTTACCTATGTGAACCTGGGCTTGCATTGGTTAGCGTAGGCTCTTGTTTCTTGTTTGCAGATTTGGTTCAAGAGGGAAGTTGCCAAGCCACTTCTAAGACCAAGACAAGCAAGAAAGTCTGCAGGATCCTATGTAAGAAGTGAATGCATTTTCTGCCAAGTAAAAATAAATTTGATCTTGCCAAGGAACGTGCTGCTTCTCATATTGAAATGGGGAGAGTTGTCACTGAACTGGCGAAATATGTCCTGCAGGGGTACCTTTACCAGGTAGCAAAGCTGTAACTGCAGCACTGCACTGTACCTGGGACCAAGGGACTCCAGGAGCAATGCTGCCCTGCTGCAGGTTAGTGGTTAAACCCTTTAGTGTAATCTGGCAGACATAGCCTTGTCTATTGTGTTGGGAAGAAAATATTGGAGGCACCTTGGGTTTGATTGCCTATGGGACTGTTATACTTCCCAGTGATGTGACAGGATAATCCTTCCTCAGTATGCAGAGGAATTCAGTAGAGAAATAAACTCTTTACCAAGAACACATGGTCCATTAAGATCACTTTGAAAGACAGTGATAGAAATAACTGCAAAGCCAATTGCTGCTCCTAAGTGCCTTCTGGAGAGATGGCTGAGTGCTGAAAATCAGCACCAAATGCTTCAGCTTGCAGAAAGATTCAGAGGGAGTTACATGAGTGATTGCTGCGTAATGCTACCAAAAGGATTTTGTCAGTCTTTGACTTATTTACATCTGCAACATAAATTTTAATCTTGCTTTGAATTTTGTTGTTTGAGTGTTTGCTTACAAAAGTTTTTTCATGTTGATTGATAGCTATAAAGATATACTGATTTCAAATTAAATACTGCCTGTTTAATAACTGCAGTAATTTTTGGTAACCATAAGTTTATGTGGAATCTTTATATATTTACCCAAGTAAATATTTATTGGGATTTTAAAATTTCACAGTTTAACTATGTTGAAAAATGAAAAATTGAATATTTACCTTTCAGATTATTAGTATTTTATTTGGTGAATATTTGTCTGCCTACATTTGGGTGGATGCTGGATATCAGTTAAAATAGCCTGAAAATAAAGTTTTAAAATAATTGTAAGAACTTCAGTAAAAATATCTTAAATATCATACAGAAAGAAAAGGGTAGTTTTATTAAAAAGAATCTATCACATAAAACTAGTAGGCATATTAAATAAAAATAACATCTGTAGTTATCTGGCAAGTATTACTGACTGCTTGTGGTCACCATGCTCTTCAGATTTGTTTTTTAAATGATGACATCTCTTTGTTTCCCACATTTTTAGTCAACAGTGAAGTGCGGCAGTAGCCTTCCAGTGTTCTTATTCCCTGGTGAGCTCGTTCAAATGAAGTAACTTATACACTGCCCTGTGAGTGTACATACACACAAAGGCAATAACTTTTTACCTGGAGAGGATGTGTTCCTGTACTTGCCCAACAGGTACAGAAGGTTTAAACTGCAGAGCACATCATCCTCATGCCCAGCTTGGTGTGGAGTCGCTCCCTTACAACCAAAAGACAGTTTCGGCCTGGGGTTCATTCCTGTGATGGTGGCACTCTTCTCCATGTCTCATGTGGGTGAATTCTATTTCTTCACTGAAACGGTTACCAAGCATTGGACCAGGCTGCCCAGGGAAGTGGTTGAGTCACCACCCCTGGAGGTATTTAAAAGACATGAGGATGTGGCACTTAGGGACATGGTTTAGTGGTGGACTTGGCAGTGTTAGGTTTACGGTCGGACTCTATGATTTTAAGGGTCTTTTCCAACCTAAACGATTCTATGATTCTATGAATGCTGTTCCCACCTCTGCCATCTTACAGAAACTTTGCTCTAGGCTTGACTCAAGAGGGGTCTGGGCTGAGTACTGAGATCCCTAGAGAGACATAAGCCTCTCTGAGCTGTTTGGAAGAAAACCTTGTGTCCTCCCCACAGCTTGACCTGGAGGCTCTGTGGGATGGACTGTTTATAACACAATCTTTGCTTTCCCACTTTCCTTTCAATGAGGAAGGCAGACAATGTTTCCTGGAGCCTTTGACAGAGAAGAAGAGAAGGTGAGGTTTTGGTCCTAGCTTGTATACCAAGTGGTGGAGGGATATTAATGCTAGTGCAGAAGGTCTCTATGGATAAGCACATATGCTGTCTCATATGCAAAAGGACACCATGCACTGAGCACCTCTAGCGACTTCTCAACACATCTCTAAAACTTGTCTGCGTGTTCTTATCAGGTCAAGTTTAGCACTTCAAAAATCTATCATTTCAATTTCTCAGTTACAGTTCAGGGATCTGATTTACTTTAAGGCTTGAACAGTAAATACCGCATCTCCTGAGCAGTTCTCCTTGATCTGTGGAATTTTGTTGTGATTGATATCATGGCAGGATGATGCTTAACTATTCCTAACATAGCACTCTGTATCCCTTCAGTGGCTGGCCTTGTACTGTTATTCTTTGAGTGGAGAATAGCAGACTGAAAATAAGGCAAAGTGAATGCTTGCTACACCTACATCTTTACTGCCTACAATTTTACTTTCTGGTTGAACATTTCTACGCTGTTTAAGATTCTTTTAAAAATTCCACATCACAATAGCAATCTTCTTATAATTTGTTCTAATCTAGGAAATTAATTTCAATATATGCCAGAGATTATCTGCATTAGTCTGTAGCACAATACAATTTATACTGGAAGTACTGAGCATTATTAGTTTCATAAATCCTTCTAACTGATCTTTCACCCTTCCCCTCCCACAATCAACTTCACTGTCATATTCATGAATGTTGTCTTTAAACTTGAGATAAATATTTCAGTTTCTACTCTTTTATATAGAGGAGGGAAGGTTTCCATATTAAGGAATTTCTTATGTATAGAGATGATCAGGTCTGTTCAGGGGAACCCACTGGGATTTCCTAGAACAGAACTCTGTATATGTGTCTATTTTATGAGAAATTAGGCACACAAATATTATGGTTTTATATTCTTAGAATAAATACTTTATAACTTTAATGGCATTATTTTTCTCTCTGTAGTTAAAAAAATAGTTATACTTCCTGTTCACAGAAATAATGACATTTTAAATTTTTCTGTACTTTGAAATGATAGGATACATTACACCCTTTCTACACTGTAATATATAGACTATTATGTAGTCCTGCACAAATTCAATAACTTGTGCAGTGTTATATTCTTTTAATTGTGTGAGGCTTGACTTGAATTCTTATTGACATGCTGTGAATAAAAAACAAAGCTTTTTTTCAAAACTCATTACCAGAATCCCATCCCATCTCTCTTTCAGGATGGACAGGTTAGAACTAGCTCAGCTACATCTACTCCTAACATATAAATGGATTTACTGACATCTTGATATTTGTTAATGGATATTTTAGTATTGGAGAGTGCTGATTCATTTCTGTGCCCAGTTCAGTGTTCTTTTCTGGGGATTTTCTGATGACTGCTTCTTTTTTCTTTTTCTTTTTTTTTTTTAAACACTATTTGAAAATCTGTATCTCTTCAAGCACATCAGCACATCTCTGTTGCTAATGGTCAAACTGTGGTCTGTTTGGTACCTTATACAATCTTGCTAAAATGGTTTTGTGTGAGAAAATAAAGCCTTGACTTTTTTTAACATGTTGACATTTCTTTGTTGTGATATCTCTGGTTATTACTGGGTTAATGCCATTATATAATTGTCTATATATTGTTTAAAGTTGATAATTTCAGATTATACTTAGTGTTGCAATTCTGAAATGTTTCTTTGATCTCACACTATAAACCAAAGCTGAATTGCCCACACTGGTGGCAAAACTTGTGGAAGGTACTTCAAGAGAGGAAATCAAAGGAGTGCTTTTCCAGGATTCATTTGAGATTTCTTCTATATCCAGGAAAACAACAAGTTAGGATTCATCTTGCCTAGTTTTTAGATATCTACAGACTGAATCTAGAGCTAACTGCAACTAGAACAAAATCCTTAAGAATTACACAGAACTCAAAATTTACTTTACCTTCTTCCTAAGAAATATATCAGAATGTTTTGGAAATTAAAGTTTGCACTCTTAAAGGAATTTGTGTTTTGAAAAAACCCTGCATTTCAGTTTCAAAGTTATTATGACAGAAAGCTTTTGAATAGCTGTAGGATGCAGTGCTTATTAGAGAACATAGTCATTGGGGATTAATTGCCATCATAACTTCAGTGCAAGCTAACTATTGTTTTGGTTTATTGTAACATGGCTTCCAATCACATTCTCCTGTTCCTTCACCTAAATACATTTAATCTTGGTAGTGCCACTTAAAATTAACAGGGTTATTCCCACTTAAAGCAACAGTATACAAGAATGCAAATAAACCTGTCTTTTAATATCCTTTCAGCATCATTTGGGCGTTACAGATGTCTCCTGTCACTATCACAGCTAGCCACTAGAGCTGGAGAGAATAATTTTAATGGTGTTTGGTTTCCTAACCTTAGAACAATTTGTTGAGATCTGCCTCAAATCCAGTATGACTTTGGGAACCTGATTCTCCAGACACATGAACTGCAACGAGAGATGTAACTAATGCTGAGAACCTTCACTATTTGAAGACAAAGCCCATTAAAAACATAAGGGCAATGTTGGTTGTCCTTAGGAAATGAAATGATATCATTAAACTGTCACAGTCAGCATACAGTGAGTAAAGAGCAACAAAAAATTGAGGATGGCTTTAACTGGTCTGTTGCCAGAATCAAGGCTTTATGTTTGGGTGCTGGTGCTGTGCTAGGAGATAATCCACTGCTATCATGGGCCACTGGGGAGACAGAATTCCTAATTCTGAGACTGACACTTGGTGACAAGTAGGTGGTTACGCTGGCTCGATAACTGCATTGAGGGGAAAGAAGGTATTATAATGCTGGGGTAGTCCTGGAAACATCTAGATATAGTTAACCTATGTCTAGAGCAGGCTTAGTCAAAACATGTGCTTTTCCACCCAAATTAATCTGAAGCATTATTTTTGATCTGGCATAGCCATTGAGAATGGTCCATCACGTTCAGGCATTAAAGGTGAATCTCAAGTATTTTTTTCCGTTACTGTTGGGTAGTGCTAAGATGTGTGTTATTGTAACAGCCAACAAATTCATAAAGAGACTCCAGAGGAGAAATGTTCCTCATAGGTGATGTAGAGTGATCAAGACCAAAGTTTAAAAATGCTCACTTTGAAGCATATTAGAGGTCATTAAAGACATGTCAAGTGGTCATAAAAGCCTGAAACACTCAATTAGTAGTCCTTTAAATTGCTCCAGTAATAAAGTTTTAGAGAGAAAAATCTATGAAGAAGATTAGGACAGTCTGCACCACTCAGAGTTATATGACATTCAGTTATGCAATTTTTCATGCTTAGGTTATATTTGCAGCTGAGACACTACTATAGATATGTTTATTATATAGAGATATTAAGTTTAAAAGCTTGAACTCTGGGAAAATAAAGTTGGAAATCTGTCAAGATAGTCTCCAAATCCAAGAGACAGACAGAATTCAGATGCACTAAATCAGGCCCAGGAAATTTAATTGTTACCTCAGTATCTTTTTGTATACTATTCTGTACCTATTTTGCAGTCTACTGATCTGCCTCACATTTTGTACCAAAGGCTTTCCTACTCATGTGGGAATGGTGGAGGTCTGCAGTGGAAAAGGAGAGCATTTTGGATGGCTTATGTAGGATTCAGACTGCTTTTTCTAATGTTGATTGCCAATTTTTAGTAAAAATCTGATGTACCAGATTTAAATCTAAATGCTTGTGGCATTAAATCTTGTTTCTTTATAGGTTGTAGTGTGTTAACAATTTAAATATAAAAAACTTATTCTAATATATTTATAGACTTTGAAAGGTACTAATATGGAAAAATCAAATTAGACATTTAAATTATAATATCATTCAAGGGTATTTTAGAGAAGCAAATGCTGATAATTGGTTTTGTTCTTCACTGTCATGTTCATATTGTGTTCGCTTTTCCTCTTCTCCACTTTTTTTTAGACCCTAAAATCTTCTGCTGCTTCCCACCTGTCAGAAACACACCTGGAAATCAGAGATATTTGCTGAACATTTTCCAAGGTAGGTATTCAAAGGGAAGACGAATCTGAGTGATCTTTAACCTTTCTAAAGTATACTTATCCTTTGTATTGCTCTGCCAATCTGTGAAAAAGGCTTTTGAATCTCAGAGCTTTTACACTTTCATTTGCTTGCAGTTCTGCATATTTATGAATGTCATATGCCCTGTTCAGGTTTTAAAGTGTTTTAGAGCAATTTGTAATTAAAGAAAAAGATGGTATCTAAGACTTCAAATACATATATTCTTGCACTGAAAAATGAGATTAAAGATACTATTTTGGTCTTTAATCTTACTTTCTTCATTTTCAAGCCAAAGCAGTATTAGCTTCTTTAGGTGTAGCTGACTCACCAAAGCAGCAGCACTTCTGTGCTCATATTTTAAATAATCAGCAGTGTATTTTCACTAATTTGTCAAAAATTAAACATGTGGGGAAAAATCTGAGATATATTTGCCATAACAGCACAAGTTTTTGCTTTAAATAATTAATACTTTCCTATGACTCATAGCTGAGAGAAATGGCCAGAGGAACTGAGCTTTCATTTATTTTTTTATCCTCAGAGAAATTAATTATAAAAACCTGAATGTTGCTAACACATAAATCAATATCAGCCATGACAGAGGAGTTAAATGCCAGCCAGAAGCTAGGTATTGCTTCTTGCCTGACTGTTGAAGGTGTGACAGTGTCCCTCTTCTCCAGCCATGGTCTGAGGGCTGGATGGGCTGCAGGGCCAGGACATGTTGCCTGCAGCTGATAACACAGTGACCCATTAAACAGTTTCACTTGCATTTTCTTTTAAAAGCTGTACCTGAAATAGGTGTGGTGGCCTGCAGGACTTTTGGAAAGGTTACAATGATCCTAAAAGTTTCATTTTCAGGACACAAAGGTTTTCAATGAAGTTTAATCCGATGTGTTTCTTTTAATGAAATTCAAGGTAACAGGGCATTTTTTTCCAATTTAAAGTGGGTTTGTTGATGTTACCTGGTGATTCTCTCCTTCTGTGTGTCTCACATATTTCCATATTAAATATGGAAGTGGTCAGGCAGTTGAACTAGACGATTGTTGTAGGTCCCTTCCAACTGGACCATTCTATTCTAAATTAAATCAAGTTTTTACTTAGCAAGTAAAAAGCTAGCCCTGTAGAGTCAGCATCTACTCTTACTTTTATACATTTTTTGTCTCTTCAATCACCATAGAAGAGAGAGTAAAATAAATTATTTCTGGTTTAAAGCCAACATGTGTGTTTTAAATATTTTTAAATTTTAGAACAAGTGGAAACCACAGTTTTGTTTGCAGCTGTTCCTTTACTTGTGACGACCTCCAAAATGGAAAGTATTAAGCTTGACTGCATAGGTGTAGCTCACACTGATAGGTCTTTACACAATCAGGGATGAGCTGACCACACTTTTTTTTTAATTTCATGGATTCACCCCATTCTGCCAGAATAGCACTGCAGATAATTGCTCTATAATGCCTATTATAGATGGATTCACCACACAAGTCATGGGCCTTCTCTTATCTTAGAGAACCAGAATGTATATTGTATTGCAAACTACATCATTTTTAGATACTGAGTATTAACTCTGAATAAAAGTTAATCTCTCGTACCCGAAGTTTATATACACAAAATAAACAGTGGACTATAAGGTCAGCATATTACAAAATTGTAAGATCCTATTTCTTACTACCATGAATGCCAAGTTTTTAATACAGCCCTGAATTCTTTCTGTATTCTTTGCTATACTTACCTAATTACTTACCTAATTTTCAGCATAAACTCTGGGCATCAGATATTACCTGTAGTACTATGACAGTACAATAAGGCATGATGGATTGTTTCACATACTGTGAAAAAAACCTAGAGAAGTTACATAAAATGTTATTAAGCCTGTGGAAATGGTGGAAGCTGTATTTCACTGTGTTACTGAAGTCTGTCACAGTCTCACAGTAATCTACAAGCAGGTTGTGATATAGGGCAAATTTGTACATGTCACTGTAAGATAAGTGAGAGTTCTGTCTAAAATGGTAAACTGACTCGTAGCTGAGAAGTGGTTTTGATGCCTGTTTGCAAACTGAACACCCTTCTTGCAAGAGAAGCCTTTAACCTCCATAATGGTCCACCATCACCTGGTGTAAATTCTTTGTTCTTCTTACACTGAGATGTAAAAGGATCTGTCAGTGTCACCTCATGCTGTGCCTGGCATCTGCTGAGGATCAGAATAGCTTGACTCTATACAGAATTAAAATGAAGCTGAGTCAAAGACAGAAGTTCCTCATTTCACATGAAACCGGGCTGAGCAGATGACTTCAAGGCTAGTTGCTGGCATGTTTTTTTAAGTTGCCAGGGAGCTGTGTGTATTTTATGCTACTTAGTTAATTTTCTCCTTTTTCCCTGTCCTGCCTAGAAGTTAATCTGCCCACTATTGCCATTGTGCCAGAAAATAAAAGAACAGCTCTTTTTCAGCCAATGTTAGATGGAGAGTTAATAATGTGGATCAGATGGTGACAATTGCCAAGACCCTGTATCAAGAAACTAAATATGTCAAACTACTCTGGCTGACCAAGGCCTGAGGATCAGCCTTGCTTGTCATCTTGGGTCTCTATCTTATCATTTTCCCCCATTCTCTCTGTTTGTTGTGAACCCATAATGCTTTGTGGATCAGCTGAGTAAGCAGTGAAGTTAAAATACTTGGACCTGCCAGTGCAACTGTGGAATGGGAGAAACTAAGTGCCTCGTGTGCTGAAATTGTCACACTCACTTCTTACTCCTTTATATTGCTCTTTTGTTGTTAGGTCGATCAGCACAAAGTTAGAATCAGTTGAAGAATACTGAAATACTGTAAAACTCAGGGAGAGTTTCTAATGTGTTGACTTTGGACTCAGAGGCATAACCTCAGGGGATCTTTCTGGTAATCACAAGGAGCAGTCTGAGTAAAGCTGGCAGGAAATCAATTCTGAAGTAAGCAGAACAGGAGCAAAAGAAATCACAGAGTAATTGTGCGAGGACCAAAAGGTAAATAAATGTGGAATCAGCTGTAAAGCAAGTGGTGTAATGGCAGGGAAAAATGCAAGGCAAGATGCGTCATGAAAAAGATTATTACTTTCTAATCTCTTTCTAATACCTTACTCACTGCAATAGTATTATCAGAAGGAGCTAAGAAAGTATTTTTCTTCGTTTTCACTGCTTCACATATTTGTTTTTCAGCCAGAGGTTATTGCTCTCCATCTCCTTCTTTCATTCACTCATGTCTTGTTTTCTGTCTCACTTTATTTCATTTGGGTCAAGCTTTGATTGGCTCTGTTGTGGTTTAAGACCAGCCAGCAATTAAACAACAGGCAGCCTCTTGCTCACTCCTCCCCTCCAGTGGGATGGGGAAGAGAATATGTAAAGAAAAGCCCATGGGTCAAGACAAGGACAGAGAAGGATCACTCACCAATTTTAGTCTGGGGCAAAAAAGAGATTCAACTTGGGGAAAAAACAAAATCAATTTAATTTATTACCAATCAAATCAAAACAGGATAATGAGAAGTAAACCCAAATCTTAAAACACCTTCCCCCCACCCCTCCCTCCTTCCCAGGCTCAACTCCACTCCCAATTTTCTCTACCTCCTCCCCCCCCCAGCAGCGCAGGGGGATGGGGAATGGGGGTTGGGGTCAGTTCATCACACATTGTCTCTGCCGCTCCTTTCTCCACAGGGAGAGGACTCCTCACTCTTCCCCTGCTCCAGTGTGGGTCCCTCCCATGGGACACAGTTCTCCATGAACTTCTCCAACATGGGTCCTTCCCATGGGCTTCAGTTCTTCACAAACTGCTCCAGCGTGGGTCTTTTCCATGGGCTGCAGTCCTTCAGGCACAGACTGTTCCAGCGCGGGCTTTCCCATAGAGTCATGGCCATCTTCAGAGGCATCCCCCTGCTCCGTCGTGGGCTCCTCCCCAGGCTGCAGGTGGGCATCTGCTCCCCCGCTCCCCTCCATGGGCTGGGGGGCGCACAGCTGACGTCTCACCACGGGCTGCAGGGGCATCAACTTCTACACCTGCTCCTCCTCCCCCTCTTTCCTCAACTGACCTCGCTGTCTACAGAGGGGTTCTTCTCACGTCCCAGTCCCCTCTCTGCTGCAGGTTCCCCTTCTGAAATCTGTTATCCCAGAGGTGCTACCACTGTCGTTCGGCCTTGACCAGTGATGGGTTCAGCCTTGGCCAGCAGTGGGTCAGACTTGGAGCCCAGGAAGCTTCTAGCAGGTTCTCACAGGAGCCACTCCTGCAGCCCCTCCCCCAGTACAAAAACCCTGCCATACAAACCCAAAACAGGCACTAAACATAAGCAGCTTCTACCAGTCTAGTTGGATTTGTCTAGTACTCAGCAAGGGGTGATCTGAAGTTCATTGACTTTAGTGTCAAATTCAGCACAGGGCTGGATCCTATGCAGCACTCCACAGATTTCAAAGCCTATGATCCAGTGTTTCAATAAAGTGCTGCAGCTGTCTTAATGCTGTGGACAGGAGACCTGCCAATTTCCATGTCTTATTCAAACATTATCAAAAGTATCTTTTTACAGCTGTCTGTATGCCCTTCCCACATGTGGTACTGTGGACTTGCTGGAGCATTGATTGGTAGATATGATCACCTAAGAGTCCCCGAAAGCATTAGCTAAGGAAGATTTCATAAAAGTCATGACTTAATGTGCAGTCTATGTAAGAATGTGGTAGTGGGGTTGGGAGAATGGTATGAGATATAAAATCCTGTGAAAAGGGGGCAAGGAAGATAGATATACTTAATGAATATAGGGTGGCCTCTGACAGGGATGGGGTATGAACATCTGTATCAGAATGCATATGTGTAACAGGCAAATCAAACTCTGTGTTAATTCTGTATTTGCCAAAGCAACATGAATTTTGGACCAAGCCTCATCATGGGCATTCATCTGTTAACACTTTGTCAAAACAAATGTGTTAGAGACTGTTTTGCAGACTAGGCTTTCACAAAGTTGAGTCTGTGATTATACTTTGTGAGAGAACCACAGTGCTGGAAGTTCTGGAGAGCAGAGATGCCACCTCTGAGGTCTTTAGGATCACAGTCCTGCCAATATATGTTTGCTATTAGAGGATGGCAGCAGCAACTATGACAATAGATTTGTGCCTCATCTATGTATTAATATATAAGGATTTTCTGAGAGCCAAAAAAGGCGAGAAAAATGCTGTTGAACATACCCGATACATTGCAAATTTGATTCCAGGTATTGTTTTTGCAACAGTTTTCCCTTGAGAGGATGAGGAATAATGGAAAATAATGTTAAATGTCTGTGTTCTTTTGTAAACAATATTAGGTAAACATAATATATAACCCTGACTGAATAATTAAGGTCATATTGTTGCTATGGGGATGGCTAGTAAAGTCAGTCCTGGTTTCTTTTCACAGATCAGCAGCAACTGAAGTTAATGGTTGTAGTTATTCCACTCCCCAGGTCTTGGCAACCCATGCAAGTAACACTTTCTTCAACATTAACCCCTGGCATTGCCACGACCACCTGGCAGGTCGATCACCCTGTGGCAATGGAGGAAAGTTAAATGGGGAAAAAAATGAAACAAAAGTCTAGAGAAGCGTATCCTCTAGGAGACAGATGATCAGGAGGAAAGTTTGTGGATGGCTGAAAATAATAAGCTTATGGTATGACAGGATATGTGTGCAGACCTATGTTATAGTAGCAATTCTAGTGGCTGTAATGCTATGTATAAAGACCCACTCTTGATGTCTCCATGCATTCATAATGTTCACAGCTCCTGATAGGATGTTTAAGAGAGAAGTGAAATCTGGCCAGGCCAGCCTGGGAAATACAGTCGCCCAAGCTCAGCACTGCAGTCTGGTGAGTCAGCCCACAGCCAGGGGAAACTGCAGAGCTCAGCTTGAAGAGGAATGAAAGTAGCAGGTTTGACACATGGCAAGATGGAGAGGCAGTGGGAGGGTTCAGTGGCAGACCTTGCCAGTCTTCTTGACAGCCCAATTTTGCCAGTGTCTCTTACTCTTCCATTTTCTATCTATATCCATTTAAATGTCTGAATGTCTTTATCTCATTAATTTCCCAGAAGAGTCTAGCCACTCTGATAAAGTGGTTCCTGTCCCAATTTCTGCCAGGTCTTACTTCATTTTCTTTCACAAAATGAAAATTGAGTTTTAACTGGAAAATATCTTGCAGGGTATTGCTAGCTAGAACACAAAGTTTGGCAGAATGGGAAAAAATCTGGGTCTTATTAGTTTAGTAAGGGTTGTGGAAATATATTTAAAGGCAGAAAATCAGATGAGACAATTTTGTACAAAACCTCTCATTTTAAACTTCACTTTGAGTTGCAAATGCTAGAGCAACCTGTAGACACTACTTCCAATTCAAATACACTATCCCATGCATCAAGAAACTTGAAAGGCCTAAATGTTTCTGAAAGCAACAAATGAGTTGTGTGAACACTATGTATCTGATTTGCTCAGGGAAAAATGATAGAAAGAACCCTGAATATTTGTTGTGAAAGTATTGAAAATAAATTAAATGAGATTTTTATATAGTTTTAAAATAGAAGCAATCCAACATCAAAGGCACAAAATAGTTTGTCTAATACATATATATGCAAATAGTCACTTTGAAAATAGTATATACTCCCATGGAAAGAATAAGAAAATCAAATTACTTTACAAATTAAAAGAATATGGTCAAAACATAATAATGTATACAGTTTTAGTGAAACCTACAAATAAATGTAGTTAAACAATAATCTTCATACCTGATAACCCTTACCAGATACCATTCAAGAATCTCAACACATCTATGAGCATGGATTTAACAAGTCCATTTTATTTGCTGTATTAAATTGCCATATTAAGTAGTTGAGGCTCAGAGAGACCATGGCCAAATGTTGTTCTCACTCATCCTGGATGATGTTATTGTTTGTGTTCAGGACTACATAAGACACTACTTGTGCTTGAAAAAAATACTCAGTTGGGTAATTTACTAATATGACTGTTTTGGTCACCGGAATGCCTTTGCACTGTTGCATCACCAACTGCTGATCACAGTAGGAGGAGAATTCGATCTTTATTATGCTCAAGATTACATATAAAGTCAATGGAGGACCTGGGCATGAAGGCTTCAGTGGGAGGTTTTAATTCCCCAGTAGGCACACCCAGTTGCAGTACAGCTGATACTGCAGTGGCATTAAAAGCCTGAGCTATGTTGTAAGCTCAAAGTGAGTGACAGGCCTGGGATGTCTCTAATGGTGAAATCTACATTAAAAGAATAATTCAATCCTTAAATTAATACGTCCTCAGTGATATTTAATGTGAGGCTTCTAGGCATCAAAAATGGTGGGAACATAAATTTGCTTTACAGGGGGATCCTGCAATCCTCTCTCAGTGTTTATAGAAAAGATGTGAGGGGGGGTTAGTGAAAAGTAAAACAGTTAACTGAAAACATGCCATCAAGAGAAACACTAGAATTTAAAAGCAATTGTGACAACTGCATTACTAAAGAATATCTTTCCCATGGAAATGAACTGTTGTCAATCAAGTGGACCTGCCACTGTAATTAGCACATAGGGCAACCCTTCTACCAAAGGACCGTTGTCTTTTATTATTCAGGATCTATATTAAGGACAAAGAATAAAAAATCTTATTTTAGGGCAGTAGGGGATGCTTCAGTCCAACCCTTTCACCTCCCACATTTAGGTAATGTTTTACTTCATGTGCTAAAGAGTCACTGTTTACAGCCTACGTGTTCATTAACCAAATGAAGAAGTGCATACTATACTCACAGCACTGCTACGTACAAATAAAGACAGTTTTAATCGCTTCCTGACCTACTATACAGATAGATATTCCATAACATTTATTCTGTTCATATAAGTCCTTGCTCTTTATGCCATATTTGTGCTGGTTTTGTTGCTTCTGAGAATTGATGTATCACTGCTTTAATCCAACCCAGATGAATGAGGGGTCTAAATAACAGACCCAGTGTCAGGAAAATGCTGAAAGCAAGCAGGCTGTGAGACCACACTCAGCAGAGCAACTGCATTCACCTCCACTCAGGTAGGACATAAATACAGTACAGTACAGTGAAAGCAGGGGAGCGGCCAGCATCCCCCCACCATAGCCACAGGGTTGTAAGACGTCCCACAGGGTTGGTACTAAGCATGCTGAATGGCTTTGTGCCTTTAACAAATACTAAACTAAAAATCACTGGCAGCAGAGTAAGGCTGCTCTGTAGCCACTATTCTCATTGTGTCCTGCAGTCTCAGCTCGGTTTGAATGCAGACTGCACGTCCCCAGCTCCCACCACCAGCCACAGCAATACTCCAGACACTCGCTGATCCAAACCTCCTGGCTTTTCCTTTCTTGACCAGTCTTGTTATTTCCAAGCATAAATCCCTGCCTAATCTCAGACAAAAAGTGAGGAAGGAGGTGGAGGGTAGAAGGAAGGGAAAGCGTGGCTCTTGGCAGCTCCCGCCCCCACTCCCACTCCTGCACCCCAGTGGAGAGGCAATGGAGTGAAGGTGCTGGGCAGAGTGGATGCTGTTTTCTTGTGGAGGAGCAGTAAAGCTCCCCATCTTCTGGGGAGCAGAG